>NC_058405.1:153498957-153634267 GCF_002201575.2 Neomonachus schauinslandi
AGTGTTATACGCAACTAATGAATCATTGAACACTACATCAAAAACTAATGATGTACTATATGCTGGCTAATTGAACATAATAATAAAAAAATAAAGACATCTATAATAAAGAATAAAAAAATAAAAATAAATTATCCCTAAGTATTTCATTGTTTTTGATCCTACTGTGAATTTTCACATTATTTATTTATTAGATATCCTGTTTTTAGTATAAGGAAACACAACTGAGTTTTGTAAGTTGACTTTATATCCTGCAATTTTACTGAGTTTGTTGATAAGTTCCAACAGTTTTTTGGTTGAGTCTTTGGGTTTTTCTATATGCAAAATCATATCATCTGTAAATAGTAACAATTTTACTTCTTTTTTCCAATTTGGAAGGCAGAGTTCCACTCTCTCCAGTGTGTCCAAACTTTTTTTTTTTTTTTTCCACAGAGTGCTGGAACCTCTCCTCAGGAAACCTGGACTTCTACGAAGACTTTCATGGGAGATTGCCTAAGTCAGCACTCCCCAGATACTCTGTGACCATGACCAAGAAGAGCTGAAACTGGTTCACAGGCTCCTTACAGTTCCGCAGCCCTTACTAAGGTCTGTCTGCCTACTACCTAAAGCACAGGTGGGTGAGACCCTACCCAAGGGCCTTAGCACATTGAGCTGGGTCCCACGACCCTGACAGGAGCACCTTTGCTCACGGATGGATGCCAAATTTTAGTTGTTAAAAGGAGAGGCAGGAAGAGAGGGATATCTATGCCACCATGATGCTGATGTACAAGTCTTCATTTTCTTGATGCTTCCTATGATGGTTTCCTCCACAAGTTCATATGTATATATAGTTGCCACTTCCATTAATCAAGATAAACTGTAGTCTGTTGGCTGCATAGACTGTTTCATTGAATGAGTTATTTTTACATGTGTAAAGATAAAAAACACCACCAGATAAAGTAATATTAATTGATTTTATGTATGATATGGGAGTTATGTGTCTCTTTAGAAGGGGTATTTGATCCACAAGACTCCTGCTACGGATAGAGATCTATAAGGCACATCCTTAACCTAACCTTCTAAAGTCATCTTGTAAATTCTGAAGTTCAAAGAGCAGTAATATAGACTTCACACTTGTGAACAGTGTACCCTATAACATTAGGTTACAAAATCTATTTGACTTGGCAATGCATATGAATTACATTTACAGAAATAATTATTGCTATAATCTGCTTGCATGGTGTATGTTGAATTTGTACTAACAGCTATAAATCAGCAAGTTAAAAAATAAAGGCCATCTGCTACTATATTTTTAATTGTGATACTCAGACATAAACTCAATTGCTCAATTGGTTTTACATATCAAAATCCTAAAAAAGTGTATGAGTTTTTGTTTTGTCTAATCTGGTTCCTTTAGGAATTTAATTAAGCTACTGGTATCTTATCTTATAGTCCCTTTGTCTAAAAGTATCAGCCCAAAGCCACAGAGAAACCAAGTATTTTAGAAATTAAATTCATTAGAACAGTTTTTATAAATTCTTTGTTAATAATAAAATATATTTAGCTCAATAAAAAGTAAGTAATGTATTTTTCTAGGATTTAGGGTTTTAGTCTACTTTTTTTTGGTTGAGTTGCCTAATTAGTTAATTCACGAGTGGTTCACAATAATTTATAATGTGCCATACTTTTGTGTCAACTATAAGAACATCACATTTTATTTTTTTTTATGATGTTCACATTTTGAAATATATTTCTTCATAGAATTGACTATTCCAGTTTTAAAATTAGTGTGAAGATATACAGATTTTTCTTCTACTAATCTATCTGCTCATCATTCACCTTCCATACTCAGTATGGAAACTGTCTGGAAAGTGATAGTTCATAGCTGGAATTGTCCCTAAATAGAAATAGATAGCTTAACTAAAAAATAAAGCAAAATCGCAAAATGAAGAGGTAGGGAGAGACGTGGCTCTCCTGGAAATCTGGTGCTTGCCCAGTGCAGGTCTGTGATTTTTGCTGTTCTTTTTTCTAAAAAGACAAATGATATCTCCACCCTTATGAAAACTTCTCATTCCACAGAAATTGCTACTTTCTATAATGCATCTAGGTCAAAAGGTGGATTGCAATTGTTTATGTCATCCTGGAATATGAAATCAATACCAAAAGGAGTGAACTGACCCAAATTATTAAATTACAATTCCTTCAGAGTCAAATGACCAGGTTCTGAGACTAAGAGTAAAATTCACTTCACTCTATCAAAACCATGGAAAAATAATAGCTACTGGGAAATATTAATACATATTGATAAGAATTTTAGAGTATCACGTTGACATCTAGCTGGGGAGCCTGGAAGCAGATTCTACAGCTTTTAGCAGTTGGTGGGGTTTTCCTGTGCTGCATAACCACGATAGACAATAGTTCTTTGTAAATACTTCAACAGATAAAGTGCAAAGAGAAGATGTAAAGGTTGATGTGGAACACTCGTATGAAATTGGAAACTGATCTAAAATCCAAATTAGTGAAAGTAATGCATTCATGGCAAAATCAAACCCCAGGAGAGCAGAAAAAAATCTTTTCATCTTTTTTTTTTTAAACTTTTTTTATTTATTCATTTGGGAGAGAGAGCATGAGAGGGGGGAGGGTCAGAGGGAGAAGCAGACTCCCTGCCGAGCAGGGAGCCCGATGCGGGACTCGATCCCGGGACTCCAGGATCATGACCTGAGCCGAAGGCAGTCGCTTAACCAACTGAGCCACCCAGGCGCCCCAATCTTTTCATCTTTATAAAAAGGAAACAAACTGATGCAAAGCAACATGAACTAGCACACAACCTACAGAGACTTTGTAAACCCTCTGGACAATTCAGTTAGCGTCAACAACAACAAAAAAATAAAATAAAAAAAGAAACTTCTCTACATCTAGAATATTTGTTATGAAATGAAGATCAGATAGGGTAAGCAACGTTTTGTGTATTCCAAAATCCCATTTTAAAAACAATAACTTTTAAATATTAAGTGCATGTAGTGTTAGCTTTCATTTTTAAAATGATTTTTTATTTGGCATTCATTTCATTTTGTCTTAATATTTCATTCTTTTGATTTTTTTAATTAAATGTCTAAATCAAGTAGGAATATTTTTACATGTTAATGAAATATATAATCTTGTCACTATATATTAGTTCATACTATTATTACATTAGTATACTATTATATTATTTCAGTTTGTTTTATAAAGAACCTCTGAAACTTCTAGTATTACCCTTTTAAAAAAAATCATTCACTATTTATTATCATGCTCACTCATTATCATTTAAACATACTAAGATAAAGAACAAATTATAATTTGAAAATTTGCTACTATTCCAGGAAATTCTGATTTCTCATTTCCAAACTCTGAAGATTGATGTTTGTCAGGAATTTGAAAACATTACCTGAAGGGAGTGCTGTTCCATGACCTAGAGGGGTTAACGGTGCAGCCCTCCCTTATTTGTTTTCTTTTAACATATTGCAGTTTATGTAGGCCCAAACATTTTCCAGTTTTAATTAAACCTACTCTCACAAAACAGACAACTAGCTGAATAAAAATCCATGCAAAGAAGGTGTGGAATAAGGCCCAAATTAATAAAATCTATCTAAAGCAAACAACAAGCAAGTGGTAGAGGGAACACAGTGTGGGGGCCACTTCTTAGCCACATTACTTTGTGGTCTGTGCATGTGTGATGGGAGGAATTCAATAAAAATTGAGAAGACATAAGACTTAGCAGATCAACTAAAATATGACTAATAAGGACTAAGTTGAAATACAAGCTTTAAAATAAAACCAATATACAGCTAAAGATCGACCAATCTAGGAACTGACATTGCTGGATCAGAGAAGGGCTCATCCTGGAATGGACAGCCTGGTTTTGGGACAGAGAGCAGGGGGTCCATTTTGTGTGGAGAGGACATCTGCTAAAAAGAAAGAGTCAAGCTGGGCATAAACAGCTTATTTTTCCCAAATTGACTAATTAGATAAGTTACCCCATCTCTGATCCCTGGGGATGGAAAAAAGGCAAGAGTGAAAAGAGATCAGAGTATGATAGAAAATTCCATGATTCTAAAGATATCCCCCTGAGATCTATATGCTTCTAATAATCGAGGTCTTAAGATTAAGTTAAGTTTTGAGATTACTGTTGAACAAGCAGCTAAAATGATAAAGTTGTTAATGGCTACTTGTTATTAACCTGGCTGTTATTTTAGAGGACTTAACTAGACAACTACAACTGTTCAAGAATATTTGAGAAGAGAATATAAATCCCATTGTTCTCTGAAAACCTTTCCGTGACATTGCCTGGGGAAATTAAGAAAATGCCAGCATTAACATTTCATGATGAGTGAGAGTGGTAATAAATCGCAGACATAATGTACCACTCCTAAGAAAAGTGGCATCAGCAATGTCTTTGATGGCCTCAAGAGCAGTCATAGTTGAAAACACTTGGACATCGATGATGAGGACTCAAAGCTTATTCAGATATGTTGGACCTTGCATGTTAAGAAGTTTTGAGATAACCTATCCAATTTGTTTCACTTATTCCTCCTTTTTTTAAATGCATGCACTATACATGATTAAAGTCTATAAATGCAAAAGAGCTCTTTCAATAAGTATAAAATACCAATTCTAAGTTATACTACACGTCCTGGTTTAAATTGCAGCATTTTCTCCTTAGTGTTCTATGTAACAATAGTGTGATCTTATAATCAATGCCATCTTAGATTCAATGAAATAAGAGGAGTGATAATATATAACTTACACTGAACACCTCCTATGCACCCAACATAGCACTTTACATGTATTAATTTCATTTAATCATTACAAAACCTCTATAAAGGAGAACCTAATACTATTGCTATTTTACGCTTTAGAAAACCAAGGCACAGGGGGTATATAATAATCACCCAAAATCATGTAGCTAGTAATTGTATGACTGAAGCTTAAAACCCAGTCTATCTAGAAAAGCAGCCAAACCTAAACACTATACCATATTGTGCCATTCAAGATACACTATTCACTTGGAAACAACCATCTTGTTTTGGGGAAAATGAATAATCTTAGTTCTGAAACTAAAATAGAAAATACTATTCCTTAGAAAATCTCATCACTGTCTCTTATTTTAAAGATTTAATGGCGTCCTATCAATGATATATTTTTTTAAAAGAAATTTTAAAGTTCTGTTGTGAAATACTTCAAAGTCATTGCTCAATAAGAAATATTGACCCAACCTGTACTAGTCTTTTAACAACTACACTTTTATCTTTTATGTATGAATGTGGGGCTGGAAATAGATACATTCTATATAGTTAGTGGGAAAGAAACAAATTAACCAATATTGGATCCATTTTTTAATGGGAAATTAGGTTTTTACTTCTCTTTGGCTATAAAATGTAGTGTTTACAGACTCTAATTAAACTTAAAAAGAACTTAAAACACCACCACTTTCAATATTTAGATATAAGCTGGCTCTGGACACCATTCCCAAATAAAAATTAATTCTGTATATACATGTGGGATATTATCTT
Organism: Neomonachus schauinslandi; assembly: GCF_002201575.2. NCBI lineage: Eukaryota > Metazoa > Chordata > Mammalia > Carnivora > Phocidae > Neomonachus > Neomonachus schauinslandi. Next base: position 153,504,489 of record NC_058405.1, read on the forward strand.
ATATAGTATGCAGAGAATTACAAAAGAATAGAAAAACTACATGGAAATAATGTGGAGAGTACATAGTATCAGAAAGAAAAAAAGGTCAAATTTATATCAATCTCATTTATCAAAAATGACTTAAAATTTAGAAACATTTTATGTACTTTAGAGTCAGTGTATTATCATGTATGATTCATAAAATAGATTGTTAATCATGGAATATTAACATATTCTGCATGAATAGCTATTTCCTTAGTCAGAATTAATTGAAAATTCTGTTTTTGCCAATTTGTATTTCTGTGCCATCATGTATCTAAAATGCTTTTGTGGTTCTGCAAGGTTGTTCCAAGAACTCTTTGGATGGAGTAAATGCAAACATCTGCCTCATAAAACATATTATCTAGGTTTCTTCAGCTGTTAAGATACTAATGCCACCAAATTTGAGCAGACCAATTGATGCTGAGTAGAGCATTTCTATCTGTACATATGTAATTATAACTGCATTCATGCCTAAACATAATGACAATGAAAACAGCAAGGGTTAGATGTTTGTGACACTGGTTAGTTTTTCTTACTAAATAGGTATTTTTGCCTTAGTAACCCCACATCTTATGTTAGCACATTGGTGGTGAAAAATATATGAGCATTCCAGACCAGTTGGCTTGTGGAAGAAGGGATCATTTTCTACATCTCAAGTGAGTAAAGTTAGTTTGGAGAAGAATCATCCTTTGAATCAGTGTCATTAAGACAAGAGTTTTCGTAAATATGAATAGTGAATAAAAGACATGATTTTATCAGACTTGGGAGTATTTTTAGATACAGTAAGGTTTAATTCAGTTTATCTTAAAAAATGTAATGTATAATCCAAATAGTATTTTCCAGGGACTATGCTAAATGATGTACTAGAGTAAGAAAAAGCCACACTCCTTGCCCTCAAGAAAGCAATAATCAAGAATGGAAGATAGACAAAGGTAGGCACTCAGGGTATCACCAATACAAGATATACATTGATATTTTAACGGATAAAATGAGTTCTTCTTTCTTGATATAATTTTGGAGAAGAAAAAATGAGGTATCAGAAGTAATTTTAAAGAGTCAAATAACTTTTGAGCAAACATATTTGTTTACACTTGGATAACTAAGCATATGAATCTGCTTGTAACATAAGGGTGGGGGATAATTTTATGAGCAGCTAAATCCTGTAAAGCCACATATTAAAGCAAGTATCTAGACTCACCATTAAATAAAAGTTTGATCCTAGTTTTAGAAAATATTCAATATAAAATTGGCTCTAAAAATTGGCAAACATCACACAACATCAATTTCTTTTTCAGAAATAAGAATTTTCCCAGGTGCCTGGGTGGTTTAGTTGATTAAGTGTCCGCCTTTGGCTCAGATCATGATCCCAGGGTCCTGGGATCTAGTCCTGCATCAGGCTCCCTGCTCAACGGGGAGTCTGCTTCTCTCTCTCCCTCTGCCCCTCCCCTCTGCTCAGGCTCTCTCTCTCACTCTACCTCAAAATAAATAAATAAAATCTTTAAAAAAAATTTTTTTTTAAAGAAATAAGAGTTTTTCCTCAAAGTCCACAATTTGATTTTTAAAAAAAATTTTGCAGTTGGATACACTACAATCTCTATCAAACTTACATTGCATATACATACATATATACATATATATACATATAGAGGGAGAGAGAAAACACACACATACACATACACACAGAGAAAAGAGATCGTTTTCATTCAAATATCTTGAAACCAACCAAGAGTTATTAAAATTATATGTAGGTAATATAGTCTCTCTGAGTTTCCTATTCTGGCTGAGATTTTTCTTTTCTCTTTGCTTCCGGGAACATATTGGAAAACAAAGATTAAACAGAATTCTCAAGTAAGTCATGTACTAGCTGAGAATTTAATTGTAAGGTTGCCAACCATGGTTTGATTTTTCATCATCTTGTTCCAGGGTTGTAAACCTTTCCCAATTCATTTATATTTATAAACAATTCCCACCTTATTATGTGCATGGATTATTAGGAATGTCTCCCAATAGAATTTTGTCAGCTTTCTATACACAATTAATTAAAAGCTCTGATTCATTTTTTATTACTTTTACAGTGGGCTAGAATATCTGAAATCTAAACTAAAGGTCTCTTTTAGCCCAAATGATGACTCACTCTTTAGTTTGGAAGGCTCTTTATTTCATGGGATTTGAAAAGGGAGATTAAAGCCATTGGAGAAACCACCTTGGGCAGAATGTGGTTTTGCTGATAACAGAATTGTATTTCACAGCAAAGGAATCCAGACCCTGTATCCAGTTAACAAACCAACTGTGATAAAAACAAGTCAATGGAGAAAACTTTTAGCCTAAAGCTATAATCCTACCTGCAAAAGAATGTAGAAGGTATAATAGCTGACCTCTGACCATGCAATATTTGCAAATTACATTATATTTCTAAGAGGAACTCGAATAAGCACAGTTTCCATGCCCTCTGCAGTGAGTAAAATCCCTAATCCTGCAACTCTATCTAACCCAGATTCTTGCACTTTGAATCACCTCAGGAGCTTTTAAAACCTATCAATGTCTGGGCTCCAGCATCAAGAGATTCTGTTTTAATTAGTCTAGGATGGGGAGAGAGAGAGAACAGTTTGTTATAACATCCTTACATGTATATATCTCCAGGTAATTATCCTATGCCTAGGCTGAGAACTTTGAAGTCCTAAACCGTTAATTCTGAGGAATTTGGAATCATCACATCATTTATCCCATTGTTTCCTCCCCATTACCTTAAGTTTTGAAGGATCAGTATGAGTAGCGTGAAACAGTGAGTAATAGAGCAAAAGTGCAGAAGAAAATTGGCAATGGTAGTTAAGTGTGTATTTTAAGTGGCACTTTACCAAGTTAAGTACTTGAAATTTCAAAGATCTTTCAATCCCATTGTCTTATACACCTGTTGTTGTTTCTTTTAGACTCAGGTGCAAAGACTTGAGTTAATCATATTCCTCTACTCGTGGAACATTTACATTTTAGGGCCTAGGAACATTCCTTCTGTCTATTTATTTAATCTCTTAGGCCTCTCCCATTTCCCCACAACATAAGGGGCAGCCATTCTATGCTAAATTGTATTATTTTCTTACATACAAAAATGTTTTAAAATAAGGTAGAGCAAGTTCTATTATTCTTAATTTTACAGATGAAGAAGCTACAAATCAAGTAGCTTTTTTTACATATGCTTTTTTATATGCAGAGGGTGGAGATGCCATAAAGTTTTAGAAACAAATTTCTCTGCAGAGTTTGTACCAATTGACATTCTCCCTGGAGATAAATGAGTGCCTCTTTTCATATACAGTTGCTAAAACTAGAAATTATCATTCATTCTTTATTCTTATGAATCTTATAGATGAAAAATTATTTCATAGTGTTGCTTTAATTGAGAACACTTCATTGCTAGTGAGGTGGAACATATTTTCATATGCTTAGTGGCCATCTGCATTCCTTCTATTTCGATTTTTTTTTTAATTTCTTTGCCTATTCTTACTTACCCTTTTTAAAATTAAGATATAATTAATATACAACAAAATGGACAGAGTTTAAATATCCAGCCAGATGAATTTGAGCAGATGTATACATGTGCGTAACCACAGGCAAAACGAGATATAGATCATTTATCTCCATCACACCATTAAGTTTCATGTCTCCAACTGTAAGTGCTTCTTCCCGTATCAACTTTCTGATATCTATCACTTTAGTTTTTTCTGTTGCTAGAGTTTATGTATAAATGGAATCATACAGCACATACACACTGTATCTGGATTCTCCTGCTTAATATGTTTCATATCAATAGTTCAATCTTTTCTTGCTGCTTATTAGTATTTCATTGTATGAATATACAACAACTTGTTTTTTTGGTTTTTTTTTAGATTTTTTTTTTAATTTTACTTATTTGAGAGAGAGAGAATGAGAGAGAGCACATGAGAGGGGGGAGGGTCAGAGGGAGAAGCAGACTCCCTGTGGAGCAGGGAGCCCGATGTGGGACTCGATCCAGGGACTCCAGGATCATGACCTGAGCCGTAGGCAGCCGCCCAACCAACTGAGCCACCCAGGTGTCCCCAGCAACTTGTTTTTATGCATCCCTCTGCTGATGACACATTTTACCCAATTTCTTTGGCTGCCACAAACGTGACTCTAAGAAACTATTGGGCAAATTCTTTCATGGACTTATGTTTTCAATTCCCTTGGCTAAATACCTAGGAATGGAATTACTTGCTCATATTGTAGACACATGTTTAGTTTTGTTTACAAAGTGCGATACAGTTTTCCAAAGTGATTAAACCATTTTAAGTTTCTACCAGCAATGTCTGAGAGTGTCAGTTGTTCTGTATCTCCACAAATATTTAATGTTTCGAGGTTTTTTTATATTAGCCATTCCAGTCAGTGTGAAATGACTGTAATTTTAATTTACATATGGGGACCTTTATGTATGATTATTGACCATGTATCTTCTTTTTTTAAGGAAGTGATTTTTTTTTTTTTGGTAAAGAAAATAGTTCTACCGGTAAAGAAAAACTATTCAAGTTTTTGCCCATTTTTAAAAACTGGGATCTCTGTCTTTTAATTGCTAATTTGTAGGAGCTCTCAGTATCTTCTTGATAAAAGTCCTTTGTCCCACATATGTATTGCAAATAATTCTTCCCTGTTGTGGCTTATATATTCATTTTCTTAATTATGTTTTTTGATAAGCAGAAATTTTCCAATTTTGTTGAAGTCCAATTTATTTATTTATTATTGTTAATGATTCTAGTGTACTTGTTTAAGAAGTTGTTCTCTTACCCCAAAGGAGAAAAATATTATTTTAGGTTTTCATCTGGAAGTTTCATAGTTCTGTGTTTACAGTATGATCTGTGATTTATCTCAAACTATTTTTATGTGTTGAATGAAAAAGATCAGTTTTGTTTTGTTTTTCACATAAAAATCCAATTGTCCTAGCAAGATGGTTAATAGGGAGAAAATGCTTGTAAATCTCACAGCTGACAAAAGCCTCATGTCTGGAGTATGTAAAAAGGTCTTAAAACTTAACAGTAATAAACAATCCAATTAACAGATGGGCAAAAGACATGAAGAGATATTTTACCAAAGAGGTTATAGAGATGGCAAATATGTTGATGAAATGATACTCAATATATCACTAGTCACTACAGAAATGCAAATTAAGATCACAATGAATTATCACTACACTTATGAGAATGGCTAAAACAAGCAAACAAGAATAGTGACATATCAAGTTATGGTGAGGATGTGGAGAAACGACGTCTTTCATACATTTCTTGTGGAAATGTAGAATGGTACAGTCACTCTGGAAAATGGTATGGCAGTTTCTTAAAAAACTAAACATATATTTATCATATAACCCAGCAATCACCCTCCTAGGCATTTATTTCAGGAAAATAAAAACTTATGTTCACATAAACCATGCCCATGTTTGTTCAAGGCAGCTTTATTTGCAATGGCAAAAAACTAGAAACAACCAAAACATCCTACAATAGTTGAATGGTTAAAACAAAAACAAACAAACAAAAAACTGTGGTTCAGGCATACTTTGCAATTCTACTTGGCAATAAAAATAAATGAACTATATGTTAAAAAAAAAAAGAAGATAGCAGGAAGGGAAGAATGGAGGAGGGGAAATCGGAGGGGGAGACGAACCATGAAAGACTATGGACTCAGAAACAAACTGAGGGTTCTAGAGAGGGGGTGGGGGTATGGGTTAGCCTGGTGATGGGTATTAAAGAGGGCATGTATTGAATGGAGCACTGGGTGTTATACGCAAACAATGAATCATGGAACACTACATCAAAAACTAATGATGTATTGTATGGTGATTAACATAACATAATAAAAATAAATAATATAAATAAATAAAGAGTAAAAAAAAGAAGTCAATACCAAAAGGTCATATAGTATATAATTCACATAACATTTTCCAAATGAAAAAAATCAATAGATCTGAAGAACAGATTTGTGGTTGTCAGGGATTAGAGGGAGAAGAAAGGGTGACTATAAATAAGTAACACTGAGCTCTTTGTGGTAATGGAATATTTCTGTATCTGTGATGGTAATTCCAAAAATGTGTATGTGATAAAATTACATAGAACTGTATACCTACTTTGTACCAATGTCAAATTCATGGTTTTTATACTGCACTATAGGTTTTCTAAATGTAACCAATGGAGGGAACAGGGGTAAGCAAGGAGAGGTAGATATAGGTTCTCTCTGTACTATCTTTGCAATTTCCTGTGCATGTATAATATTTCAACTAAAAGACTTTCCTTATGCTATTGTATTTTCTTGGCTCCTTGTTGAAAATCAGTTGACCATATATGTGAGGGTATATTTCTTGACTCTCTAGTGTATTCTACTGGCTTATTTGTCTATCCCTAAGTGACTACCTCACTATATAGAATGGAGTTATTTTATTGCCTGACTAGAACTCTGCTTATCTTCAGGGAAACCTGGGTATCTGGTATTGACTTTATGCCGAATGGTTCAGAGTGCTAACCAGATATGGTTTGTGTGCTAACCAGCTCACCAATGATGAGTGATGTGGTATTTAATCTTAAACTCCCTTTGTGACATCCATTCAATGGCTTTCAACTGGCAAACACAGTCAGCTTGGTTATGTGACCAGAACTTATTAAGACCTCACTGGAAATTCCTACCTTGAGCTCTACTGAAGGTCATCACACAAATCTTGAAGATTTATTATTGAGACAAAGTGTATCTTTGTATAAGAACGTGGAGGATCTGCATCTGGAAGTCTCTCAAAACTAATGCTTGTCTGCTTTCTCTTTTTCTTACTGTATCATATACTTTGCCTGTGAGTGACCTACGAGTCATTCAAATATTCAAAGTTGAGTAATCTTGAAAACAGTCTCTGTCTTACTACTGTAGGTTTATGATTTAGTCCTAAAATCATACAGTATAGTTTCTCCAACTTTATTTTTTTCAAAAGTGTTTTCTTATCCTACATCCTATACATTTCCAAGTAAATTTTAAAATCAGGTTATCAATTATTTTTTATATACATGCAGAAAGTTTTATAAATCTATTTTGAAGGAATCTTAATATTATGTTCCAATCCATAAATGAGATATATATCCCTATTTATGCAGGTCTTCAATTTTTCCTCAAAAAGACTTTGTAGTTTAAATGTAGAAGTCTTGCTGATATTTTATTAGATTTATTCTAAGGTAGATGATGTCATTTTTGGTGTTATTATATATTATAAAATGTTTAATTTTTTTTTTGTTTTCTGGTTGTTCATTGCTAATATATAGAAATACAATCAACTTGGGGTGCCTGGGTGGCTCAGTTGTTAAGCGTCTGCCTTCTGCTCAGGTCATGATCCCAGAGTCCTGGGATTAGCCCTGCATCAGGCTCCCTGCTCTGCGGGAAGCCTGCTTCTCCCTCTCCCACTCCCCCTGCTTGTGTTCCCTCTCTTGCTGTGTCTCTGTCGAATAAATAAATAAAATATTAAGAAAAAAAAGAAATACAATCAACTTTTATATTAATATTAAATCTGCATCTTGATAAATTCAACTAGTAGTTCTGATTTCTTTTCCCAAAATATCACAGGGTTTAGCATGTAAAAAAAAATATGCTATCTGGAAAATGAGTTTTAATTTTTTTCTTTCCAAATCGATTGTCTTTCTTTTTCCCTTGCTTTATTAAACTTCTAGAATTTTTAGAATAATGTTGAATTAAACTGGTGAAAGCACATATACTTAGCTTAGGATTTATCTTACAAGAAAAATTTTCATGTTTTGGTTATTAGGAAAGATTGATAAGTTACTAAACCTTAGAAAGATGATTAAGGAAAAAATTGGGAAAGCACAGATTATTATCAATATGAGTAATCCAACAGAGAACATATGTGGAGATCCTACAGAAATTTAAAGATAATACAGGATTATTGAAAAAACTCTATACCAACATGTTTGACAATTTATATATGTACAAAACCCTGTCAAGACATACATTACTGGGGCGCCTGGGTGGCTCAGTTGGTTAAGCAACTGCCTTCGGCTCAGGTCATGATCCCAGGGTCCTAGGATCGAGGCCCACATCGGGCTCCCTGCTCGGCGGGAAGCCTGCTTCTCCCTCTCCCACTCCCCTTGCTTGTGTTCCCTCTCTCGCTGTCTCTGTCAAATAAATAAAATCTTTAAAAAAAAAAAAAAAGACATACATTACTAATATTGACATAGAAGAAACAGGAAAATCCAAGGAGCCCCTTATTTGTTAAAGTAGGCTATACATATACATTAGCTATAGATTTGTTTATTTCATGTTTGCTTGTTTTAAGGACCTTTAGCATCTTGAAGAAGTTTTCTTTAAATCCTAATATGAGTTTCAAAGGGAAGAAATATGAAATTTTGTCTGTTTTTGCTGCATAATGAAGTGTACGGTTTTTCATCTTTATTCTGTTAATATGGTATTTTACATTGTTTGATTTCAACTCTTGAATCAAACCTGCTTTCCTATGATACACCTGACTTGGTCATGATGATTTTTCTTTTTTCATGTATTGCTGAATTTGATTTGCTAACATTTTGTTGAGAATTTTTACATCTGTGTTCATAAAGAATTTTAATATATAATTCCCTTTTGTTGTATTTTTCAGGTTTTGGTGTCAAATAAATATTAACCCATAAAATGGATTGGGAATTGTTCACTCCTCTATTTTCTCTTCTTTTCTTTTCTTTTCTTTATTTATTTGACAGTGAGAGAGTGCAAACGAGAGAGCACAAGTAGGGGAAAGAGCCACCCAAGAACCCTCACTCCTCTGTTTTCTTAAAGAATTTGTGAAACACTGATGTTAATGTTTGGCACAATTCACTGATGAAGCCCATCTGAACTGGAGATCTCTTTGTGAAAAAGATTATGATTATAAATTCTAATACTTTAACAAATAAGGGGCTCCTTGGATTTTCCTGTTTCTTCTATGTCAATATTAGTAATGTATGTCTTGACAGGGTTTTGTACATATATAAATTGTCAAACATGTTGGTATAGAGTTTTTTCAATAATCCTGTATTATCTTTAAATTTCTATAGGATCTCCACATATGTTCTCTGTTGGATTACTCATATTGATAATCATCTGCGTTTTCCCAATTTTTTCCTTAATCATATTTCTAAGATTTAGTAACTTATCAATCTTTCCAAATAACCAACATCTGGTATTGTTGATTTTATTTCTTATGTCTGTTTTCTATTTTCTTGATTTGTACTCTTTTTAAAACAATTTCCTCTTTTTTTTTTTTTTTTACTTAGGCTTTGATTTGCTCTCCTTTTTCTAGCTACTTGAACTGACAGCTGAAATCATTAATTTTATATTTGTACTCTTCTAATACAAATGTTTAAAATTACATAATTTCCTCTATTGCTTTTATTGCATTTCATAAATTTTAATATTATTTTTCAGTTATTACTATTCAGTCCACCATAATTTCAAGTCTCTCTTTTAATATTTTTTGAACTTTGGGTTATTTAGATGTTTATGTCTGTTCAAATATCTGAGGATATTTAGGTATCTTATTAATATTGATTTCTTTTTTTATATATTTTTTAAAATAATATTGATTTCTCATCTAATAATGGTAAATATACTATGCATGATTTTTTATTTTCTAAAGGTATTTATCAATACCTGTTTTATGGGCCAGCATATAATCTATTCTGGTGAATGTTCTATGTGTACTTGAAAATAAAGTATGTATTTTGCAGTTTTTGTGGGAAATGTTTCATAAATATCAATTAGATCAAGTTGGTTGATGGTGGTGTTTGTACATTCTCTATATCCTAACTTTTGATGTACTTATTTTATCAATATATGAGAGATCTATATTACAAATTTCTAATTACATTTAGAGAATACTCCATTTCTGCTTTTATTTCTGTTAACTATTGTTTCAGGTATTTTAAACTTTATTTTTATTTACATTAAGAATATTGTATCTTACTTTTCATTTTTTTACCATTGTGAAATGTCATTTTTTTCTCTTTAGCTACATACTTTTTCTGATACTACTATAACTCCACCAGCCTTCATATGCTGTCTGCATAGTAAATCTTTTTTCACCATTTTACTTTTAACCTATCTGTGTCTTTATACATAAGCTATGTTTGTTGTAAATCACATAAGTGTAGTCTTGATTTTTCAGCCAGTCTGACAGGCTCTGCCTTTTAAGTGGAATGTTTAATCCCTTTACATGTCATAGACTTACTGATACGGTGAGGGTTGAGTCTCCTAATTTGCTCTTTCTCCTTCATTTATCCAATTTGTCACTTGCCCTTCTGTTCCTCCTGAACTGCCCTTTTTTTGGATAAACTGATAATTATGTAATTTGAATTTTATCTCTGGTACTGATGTTTTCAGTAGTTATTTTAGAACAGGATTTCTCCACTTCAGCACTATTGAAATTTTGGGCTGGGTTATTCTTTGTTGTGAGGAGGCAGTCCTGTGCATTACAGGATGTTTAGAAACATACCTGGTTACTACCTATGATGCCAATATTACTTCACCCCAATTGTAATCACCAGAAATGTCTCCAGGCATTGTCAAATATCCCTCTGGGGGAAAAGTAGTACCCAGTTGAGAAACATTGTTCTAAAGATTACAACATTCATTTTTACTTGTTCATAGTCCACTATTGTACTATTTTGAAACAGTATAAAAGATTGCTTATAGTCTAATTCTATTTTCCCACCTCTGCTCTTTAAGGATTTGTTTTATAATTTGATTTTCTAGTCACAAAAAAAAAACACTCCAATATTATTACACAGAAAGTATCCACCATTTGCCTAGCAACAATTTATTCAAATTCAGTTTTTTAAACTTCATTATTAGACTCACCTGAAAATATTTCAAACAATTCTGGAGTCCAAGCTTTAGTCCAGACTAAATTTTAAGTGTTGAAGTAAGGATCAGGCATTGGTAATTTTTTAAAGCTCAGATTATTCTGTGTGCAACCTGGATTGGGACCACTGCTCCATTCTGAGCAAGGGAATAGACTGAGAACAATGTCCTTGTAGAATCAAACTTATAAATTTACAACACCAATCACATTTTTGCATCATATACTTACTTGCTTGATTTGTTAGTGTTAATGTTAAGTGCAGTTGGTTAGTTTAAGCTAACTTTCAGGTTGAAATGTATCTGACAAACTCAGACAAATAAGAGCTTAATTGATTACTCATGGTAATGCATTTTCCTAAAGATAATCTAAATTCAAGAGAGTAAATGCTCTGGGGCGCCTGGGTGGCTCAGTTGGTTAAGCGACTGCCTTCGGCTCAGGTCATGATCCTGGAGTCCTGGGATCGAGTCCCGCATCGGGCTCCCGGCTCGGCGGGGAGCCTGCTTCTCCCTCTGACCCTATCCCCTCTCATGCTGTTTCTCTCTCTCTCTCTCTCAAATAAATAAATAAAATCTTTAAAAAAAAAAAAGAGTAAATGCTCTGGGTTCAGTCTGAAGAACCAGAGCAATCTGAATATACCTGAGGAATCAGGACACTACAACAATTTTCTCTCATGCCACTCTTTCATATTATATAGTTGTTTACCTTCTCATCATTTTTTACACTACATATAATAATAGTTTAGATTCTATGGTCAGCACTATAATTAACTTAACTCCTTTAATTTACATAATACTGAGTTATGTATTATTATTTCCAACACTTAGAGTTGAAGAAACAGAGGCTTTGAAGAGATGAAATCATTATCCAAGTTTTCACAATAGTAAATGACTAAGTACTTGGACTCCAAAGCCTGTTTGGTAACCACTCTAATGGACACTCTAATACACATGATCTAGAAAACAATGTAATTTTCCACGATATATAATTAAAATTGTTCCATAATGAGCAAGAGTTGGTAGATAAAAATATGTGTGGTGCAATGATAATTACATAATATGTGTGGTGCGATGATAAACAACTGATAAATACTTCTTGGTTGCCTTATAAAGGTGTGTATAGACTATCACTAGAAAATAAATAAAAAGGAAAAATTGAACATCACATATAATATAGTAATTAGGATGAGAAAAAAGGATTTGTTTTGTGGTGTTTGTTTTTTTAGTTTTTGTTGTATTTTATTTTCTCCATCAGAAAACTCTTTACAGTTTCTTTTGTGTACATGAACCATGACATGTATCATGTGTTAACATACAGGCTAGTATCTCAGCTCAGGTTGTATGTAACAGCAAAATTTTTGTCATGATATAATGTAAATTTAAAAAATATACTTTCTCACTTAGATAATTCAACTTTTTCAGCCCCTTATTCAAAGTAATATCATGTAATACAAGTCTATTCTTGCATTGACCTCTAACCCTTTAAAGATTGTCTAAGCCTATAGCACTCACGGAGTAACCATTGATATTTTTCAAAAATTACATGGACTTTTTTTCCTTATCTGTGATTATCTTGTCTGCTATCGAATATTCTTATTATGAACGGTCAGTGATGCCATATGTAACATGCCATCAAGCATCTAATCAGGGTGCTTACAATATCATACAGTGTAATGGCGACATGGTGACTGATTTAAAAAATGTGAAGCTCATCTTTTTTCATTTCCTTTTTATACTTACCAATACCTCGTTCTGTCATAGCTAATTTGCCATTATTTAACTTTGATGGTTCTCATTGCCATTTCTTCACACATTATAAACCCCAACCTATATTTTGATATGCCTAACCTATAATTAGAAAACACAAAAAAGCACTCTTTATTAACTAATTCTACTTATTCCACATAAAACTGATCATTTTTTTTAAGATTTTATTTATTTGACAGAGAAAGAGAGAGCATAAGTAGGCAGAGCGGCAGAGGGAGAGGAAAAAACAGGTTCCCCACTGAGCAGACAGCCTGATGCAGGGCTTGATCCCAGGATCCTGGGATCATGACCTGAACCAGAGGCAGATGCTTAACAGACTGAGACACCCAGGTACCCCAAAACTGTTCCTTTTAAATGGCATAGCCATGCTATCTTCCTATCATTAGCCTTACATCATTTGTATACTCTCAAAATGCATCTCTCTGCTGTACCTACTCTGATCGGACTCCATGCCACCACAATCCCCACTCATAGTGTCTTCTGCAATATTTATTGTCTCATTCAAGCATTTGATTTTATCTAACGTAGTCATTGTAGGAGGAGAGTGTATTAATAGAATAACCCAAAGAATTCTCTATTTACTTCTTTCCAGAAAGTTAGTCAGGTGCTTTGTATTTTCTCAGAGAACCCAGCAAGCTGAGGTTAAAGGCAGCTGAAATCATTAGCTTTTCCTGTCTTTTTTACTATTCAGTCTCCAGAAGGGTTGGCACAGGTGAGGGAAGAAAAAAGTGAGCATTTGGGGTAAGAGAGATTGAGTAAAAGAATAAAAAGACTATAGATCTTTTTAACAGAGGCCTTGGGTCCTATTAGCTGGCAATGCCTTGAAGAAGTGGAAAATATCAGAGAACAGCCACTTTATGCTCCAACGAAGCAGATATTGAGTTTGTTTTGTTTTGTTTTGTTTTGTTTTTTTCTACATGGACCTCAAAGATAGCATAAAAACAGCAGAGTTTCTGAACCTAAAAGGACCCTCAAGATTGGAATAACAGGTGTTTCAGTGAATACTACTTAGGACTAGTTAATTATGACTGAGGCCTCCTCCACATAGGACACTAGAGTAAATGTACAACATTGGTGGACTGAAAGAAGGAATCAAGTCCTAAGACTGAATTTGAACTATAGATGACAGGTTGGACAGGGCTTTGATTTAGAATTAACTGATAAAAAAAATGTAAAGACACGTATCAGTTCTGCACAACTGAATGAATCTATGATTCACATCCTCCATAAGATGTTAGTGTTTTACTACTCCAATTTAATTATAAGTTCCTATAAGTAGTGTTCTCAGTTATTTGCAGCCCCCTTCAAACCTACCAAAATACCATAATAAGATGTCAAATATTTGCTGGGTTTTTTCTTATCTATCTATGGTTTTTAGGGTTGAAATTAAAATTTCTAACTTATAAATTCAATGCTTAGAACTAATGAAATTTAGGGGTTCCTGGGTGGCTCAGTCATTAAGCGTCTGCCTCCAGCTCAGGTGGTGATCCCGCGCGTCCTGGGATCGAGCCCCGCATCGGGCTTCCTGCTCAGCCGGGAGCCTGCTTCTCCCTCTCCCACTCCCCCTGTTTGTGTTCCCTCTCTAGCTGTCTCTCTCTCTCTGTCAAATAAATAAATAAAATCTTTAAAAAAAAAAAAAAAAAGGACTACTGAAGTTTTTAAAAAATGATGGAATACTATTGTTCTGCTAACCCACAGGTCAAAAACTGGAATATGTCCTAGCACATCATGTTTAAGGCGTTCAGTGTCATTTTGTTGCTCAAATGTGTATGTGTGTGTATATGTGTGTTGGTATTATAAGAATAATAAAAATTAAATTTTTAAATTAAATATTGAATGCTTACATTAAAGGTTGACTGAAATAATATTAGAAATCTTAATACCTTCACAGATGGACGTGAAACCATTTGGGAAAATCATATTTGTCTTTCCAAGAATAGCATCTTCACTATAGAAATATGTTTTAATATTTTTCATAAAACAATAAATTCTTCATAATAAAATATAATATGCTTCATATATTTGGGGTTTTTTTTTAAGATTTTATTTATTTATTTGACAGAGAGAGACAGCGAGAGAGGGAACACAAGCAGGGGGAGTGGGAGAAGCAGGCTTCCCGCTGAGCAGGGAGCCGGATGTGGGGCTCGATCCCAGGACCCTGGGATCATGACCCGAGCCGAAGGCAGATGCTTAACAACTGAGCCACCCAGGTGCCCCATGCTTCATATATTTGTATATACATATACAATAGTAATGTTCCTGAAAATTCATATGTAAATAGGATTTATTCTTATTTAAGTAGCATGGCTGCAATCTCAGGGAAATTTTCAATATGTAGAAAATTCTTTGCATTGTGAGTAATCACATCTTAATTAGAGTATTTAAACATTCAAAACAATTATTTGTATGTAAAGTTTAATTAAATTAGGCCATTCCTAAGTCATAAAAAAATCAGCAATCATCATACAGGAACCCTCCCAAAAGCACTATGTAAGCCCAGGATTAGCAGCAATGGGAGATCTTTTGAGAACCCAGCTAACAGTTAGTGGACAGGACAAGCATTCTTATTCCCTCAGACTTTCCTCCTCAACCAATGGATACCAGGGTGGCTGGGAAACAAGGGCAAAGCAAGAGAGAGTGCATCTTAATATGTTGCTTAACTAGGAAGTCTCTGTGCCAGTGGGCTCGAGACTTCCCTCCCTCACCGAGAGACAGTGGGACAGCCCAGCATAAGGAAACTCCTTCTTCACCCTTATACAGCACCAGCAGGGACCAGCGAAGTCCTGGAAGTACAAGATAAACCAAGTAGACCAAAATAAAACAATTTTACTTTACTGGTAATTTTTAAATCATCTTTACTAAAAATCAAAATAGAAACTGAAGTAATCCAGTGGATCTCCTTAAGAAAATCTGAGTATAACATGAATTAATGAAAGAAGGCTTTGTCACAAGATGAGAATGGGCAGTAAGGTCATGGAAGATGGTTCTCTTGTTATGTTTTATGGTATTTAAAATGGCGCTTCATTATGAATTATTGTATCTGAGTCAGTTCTTCATTCTTTCTGCTCACTATCTGAGCTGAAATAAGTTGCAATGATCTTCTTTGGTTCAAAGACTAAGAATGATGACTTGGAAATTTTAAATAGAAAAAAACTTTAATGCAAGGAACTAAGTGCTCACAAAACCACTGGAAAACTCCAGGAAAAGAAGTCAGGTAAGTCAGGTCTTTTAAACTCAGACAATAATGTATTGACATCTGGAGGTCAGAAAGATAACTGCTACAGTCATCACATTTCCATTCAAATGGCCTCTTAACTTCAGAAAGCTGGTGGGTCTCTGGTGTGGTAAGTATGGACGATGTAACTATTTCTAAACACAAGATTTTATGATCTTGCCTTTAGCAGAGGAGAAGAAACATGGTCTCCACATTATGTCTACTTTCCCAATATTAAGTGTAGGCAATTGGAAGAACTCAAACTGCATCCAAAATTCTCACTTCAAGGCAGTCTGGACCACATGATTTTTACCTTTCCTGCTTCTAAAATCAGGAAAAGTAGAAAAGAGGTTGAGGAAATTAGTCCATAATATCCGGTATTAGTGTTAATTCTTTACATTTATAAGTTTCTCCACTCTTGGCCATGTCTCTAGAACAAGGAACTATTTTGAAACACAGAACCACCTGCATTAATCTCCTACTACTCTTTACCTTAAATAGAGAACTGTAACTCTAGGTGCTTACTTCCTGTCCTTTGGGCATACCAACTTTGCCCCATTTCCTTTGCCATCCCTCCATGTGGAAAGTTATTCCTTTGGGTTTTCTCATGGTTTATTCCTCATCATTTAGGTATCTGCTCATATATCATCTCTTCAAAAATTTCTTTCTTGACCTTACATGGAATTTTAACCATTTTAATTACCTTTCTGTTCTTTTAAACATTTTTATTCTCTTCATAATATTTATAAATACCACATATTTTCATTTAATAATAACCTCCCTCTTTCTTTTATCTAAGATTTATTTATGCTATCATCCAGAACAAAAACATCAGGACAAAAATGTTTTGTTTGATAACAATAGCAATGTAATTTTTTCTTTCTGCAGGCTTTTGTCACTTTTGAAAGTGATTTCAGGTATTTTTTTGAAATATAATAACATGCTACCTGTATTTTTAAAAAATTAGCCATGCTCTCAAATAAATAAATAAAATCTTAAAAAAAAAAATTAGCCATGAACTAATTTAAAGATAAATTACTGTATTTTAAGGAAAAGTAAATTTACAAGAATTTCTAATTCCATTTAAGATCAAACCCTTAAAGAAAACCTTTAAAGAGATGCATGGCAGTGAGAAAAGCAGGCAGTGAAAAGTGAGAGCTGATGTTTTAGGATGATAAATAGAAAAATAGGTAATAGAGGTTTGAAGTCAGTAAAACATATTTGGATTTTATGAAAAATTTCTCTATTAGTGTGTAGAAATAAGATAGTTTATTCTATTTGGAATAAATTTTAATTTGCCCAGTCTATTTTTAAGGTTATTTTATAATGACCATTGCAATAGGCATCCTAAAGATGATTTTCCTTATATATCCATTTAATTATTTATTCATTTATGTTCCCCCAAATATTTATTTTATATCTACTGTGTAACAGGTAATGAAATTGAGATGGATACCACTTTCACATATCTAGAGCCCATTCTGGTGACCAATTGATAAATAATTAAGAAAGTCAGTATTTCTAGATTTTCCCCCTCATATGCTCTTTCTTATCACATGCCTGAAAATATTACACAGCACCAAAAATGCTCTCTGCTCAAACCATCATTTCCCACTATACAGGTTTACTTCACCAAGGTAGGTCACGGTTGATAAAGCAGAAATTTAACCAGAAAGATTATCTTTAGATAAAGTTATAAATTTCATATTCCAAATACAAGATTCTAATTTGGAATTCTAAAAAAATATATAACTTAATTAAGAATTCTAAAATTTTTGACATAAAGCAGATGTTTGATCTTCTTTGCCATGTTATCCATAAAAGTTAAATTTTAAAAGATTTATTAAAGAATAAAGAGGAACGCATTATATTTATCATATTAAACTAGACTAGTACAGATCCTATCAATGCATACTCTAATTTTATTATGCATACAATTTTTAAAAATATAAAGTTGTCATAAAATTTATTGAAATTGCCTATTATTTCTAAATTATAAATTATTTTATTATTTCACCTGATAATGCAAGAATTAGCTTTCTCCAAGACTACTCATAATGTGCATTTGGGATTAGAATGATGGAATCACATACTTTGTGATTACTTAAAACAAAATAAAACAAAACAAAAAGAACACTACATGACAGAATAGTTTCAGAGAAGCATATGACTCTTGACACATCCTAAATTGGTTACAAATTATAGTGCATTAAGATGCTACTCTCTTACATGACCTAATTCTCCCAAATTTATAGCATTTCCTAGTAATACAGGATTTAACTTAAATGTTTTCTAAGAGAAAATGATGGCATTAGAATTATTATAGTAGTTCTACTGGATTGTATAGCCCAAAATCATAATATATTAATAAACCATATATATTTTCACCATATTAAAGTTAATATAGTACTTTTTGTTTCTGAAACATGTAAATTCTCTCTCTCCTCAAAATGTTTTCTAGTTTCCAGTGACATGCTTAGACGTTTTGAAGAATGTCACAATAGAATACACACACACACACACACACACACACACTATACATGTATATATAACACATAAAAGAAATTCAAACATATTAGCTTAATAATCTACTTTCTAAAATATAATTTAACACAAAATTGGAACCAAGTAATTGTCATTAAAAATAATAATAGAGGCCCTTGGGTGGCTCAGTCAGCTGAGAGACCAACTCTTGATTTATGCTCAGGTCATCATCTCAGGGTCCTGGGATTGAGCCCTGCGTGGGGCTCCATGCTCAGCAGGGAGTCTGCTTGAGGATTCCTTCTCTCTCCCTCTGCAACCCCCCACTCACATGCTCTCTCTCTTTCTCTCTCTCTAAAATAAACAAATCCCTAAAATAATAATAATAATGATAAAAGACACATGACAGAATGATATAAATAAAGTTTTAAAGTTACTCATAATAGAACCCAATAATGCATGGCACTTTAAGGCTGCATAGTGTTATTTACACTTCACCATCTTTTAGAACATAGTTGACATAAAGTCTTAGAATTTATTTATTTTTTTTATTTTTTTATTTTTTTAAAGATTTTATTTATTTATTTGAGAGAGCGAGAATGAGAGACAGAGAGCATGAGAGGGAGGAGGGTCAGAGGGAGAAGCAGACTCCCTGCCGAGCAGGGAGCCCGATGCGGGACTCGGTCCCGGGACTCCAGGATCATGACCTGAGCCGAAGGCAGTCGCTTAACCAACTGAGCCACCCAGGCGCCCAAGTCTTAGAATTTAATCAGTAACAATCTCATGTACAAATATTTTCTATTCCTCAGTTAAATATACACATTTTATTAACTAGATCTAATGATGGTGCATTTCTTAATAAATCAAATAATTCAATTTTGAAACCTAAATACATAGAATAGCAGAATAAATCTATCCATACGAATTATTTAGGGCACATCTTGCATCTTAATTTGAAGAATATGAGATTCAAAGTGCTTATGGCTTCCTGGTTATTGTGATGATTCAGAAACCCAACTTAAACCTTCCAACTTTAAGTCTGTTTTTTTTTCACTGAACTATAATGCCTCTTTAATCTTATAATCAGAACGTGTTTTTGTTTCTCATTTAATTTTGAAAACTCAAGAACATACTAGATTCAAGCCCAGTGTAGGTGTCCATGTATGTGTCTATATATTTCTTGTTCTTTTAGAAAAATTTGCTACATTTTTAAAAATTTGTTAAAATTTTGAAATAATACAGACTTAGAAAAAAGTTACCAAAATAGTACAGAAATTCCAGATTTCAAAAATGTGCTAACATTTTACCATATCATCCTGTCTCTCTTTTTCTCTCTCTCTCCTTCTCTTTCCCTCCCCCCACCCCAGATGGCTAGTTGGATAGATGGATGGATGGAGAATAGATCTATTTATAATTTTTCTCCAATGTGTGAAAGTAAGTTGTAGACATGATATTCCTCTACCTCTAAATGCTAAAGTGTCTATTTCCTAAAACCAAGGACATTGTATTCTATAACCATTGATACAATGAAATGATCTAATTTAAAGATATTCACATTTCATCAATTGTCCAAAGAGTGAACTTTATTATTTATTTACTTATTTATTTATTTATTTATTTATTTATTTGATAGAGAGAGCGAGAGAGTACAAGCAGGGGGAACAGTAGAGGGAGAGGGAGAAGCAGGCTCCCTGCCAAGCAGGGAGCCGGAAGTGTGGCTCGATCCCAGGAACCTGGGATCATGACCTGAGCCAAAGGCAGACGCTTAACCATCTGAGGCACCCAGGTGCCCCAAGAGTGAACTTTATAACAGTAAAAAAATATATATATATCTGGTTTAGTATCTAACCCAGGATCGTGTGTTTCATTTAGTTTTCACTTTATTTCAAAAAAATATTTTTGAGACTTACGTTTATTTTAGAAAATATGCATGATAAAACAAAATCTATATTCCTTTGAAATTTAGATGCACTTTTCCATATTTTATTTTGTCTATAAGAATTATAAGGAATTTTATAATCTACTTTTCCGACAAGTTGAAGGGACACAGTTAAAAATTTTACACACACACACACACACACACAGAAAACAAGCATAAACTCGAACTTTCCTATGAAAATGGAAATACTGTTGTTCTAATCATAGATACTACAAATTGCTAAGTAGTGGGTCTTTAAATGCTTATTTTTTTCCCTTTTTTCTTAACCATGAGCATTTATACAGCAAGAAATACTATAAATGTTAGGAATATTAATACATAAGACATAGTCCTTGCTTTCTTTGCTTACTTCTTGTGACACCTTGTGTTACCTCTTACATAAAGACCCCTCCTCCACGACTAAGTGAAACTCCTCTTTAGCGCTCAGCTAGCCCATTGGTACATATCCATGTGAACTTTCATTGACATTACTATAGTCCTTTAACATCCTGTTACATGTATTTTATCCTGGTTTAAAACGTATATTCTTATTGAAGAACTGGAACATTGTAGGTATCTTTTATCTGAGTATCTTCAGTAGTATGCAAAGTGCCTTTATATGTTCAATTGTAATCATTAATGAGGGTGTATATATGTTCGACACACTTGATTTTAGCAATAAGGCAAGGAAGCCAAATATACTTATGTTCAAAACTTTCTCATGTTTACAATTACTTTATTGTATTTCTCTGGAAGCTACTTGAGAATAAAGAATATAACTCTGATAATCTAGTCCTTCTGGCAGTAAAGGTTTTAAGACTGTAAAGACTCAGGAAAGCCACTGTTCTGATCATGTCAATTACTTCTGACAGTGTACTCCAAAAGTCAATCTGTCACTTGTGAAATTATTGTTGACAGTACTTCAGGAAAAGGGCTTGAGTTTATCATAAAAAAGAAAAACATCTAATAGAAACTTTGTGAAATCTATTCTTCTCTATTCAGTGTTAACATATTTTCCTAATATTTCCAGTAGAAGAATCTGAGGCTACCTAAGTGGGCAGAGAAGTGTATCTGATAGTCAGTGTTTGAGATATTTGAGGAAAGGTGAAAAGTTCCTTCACAAGGCATCCAGAACACGGTATACTCCTAGTTTGCCTCCCACATTCTTAGCCATTTCTTTTCATGCCTTTTGCTGGTTTACAGCATCTTACCAACTTCAAAATGTTGGAGTGTGTCATCTGTCTCAGGCCTTGGACCTCTGCTGTATCTCACACAGTCCTTTGGTCATGTCACCCAGTTCCATGTTCTCACATCCTTCAGGTCTTTAGGAGGGTTTCGTTGAAGTCATTTCTATAATAATAGACTTCAAAATTTAACTGCCACCCTGCATTCTCTCATTTATTATGTCACCATCTGACATATTATAAATTTTACCTTTATTTAAAAATTTTTTCTCTTTCTCAATTGTGTTGATATTTTGCTATTTACATCCTATAATCTAATATCTTCTCCAATAATATTTATTAAATGTTAAATGGGGCTTTCAGTTCTTAAAAAGCACTGTACATAGTTCGATTCAGTGTTTACATTCAAGGACATACCTGAGCCAGCCCTGAATTTATTTCAAATCAAAAATCCTTCTTGCCCATTTTTTTAAGTCACGTATATTAGAGAAGTCAAGAAAAGGACAGTCTTTCCTTTTACTTGACATTTGCTGAATTTGAAACAATATCTGGGCTTACAAAAGTCTAGTCCAAATTTTCTCAGAATAAAATTATTGGCAGGATTTCTTAAAAACATTATTTTTGCTTTGTTTATAATATTGCATTGCCAATTTATTTTGTAGACAACAAAGCTATGAAATAAAAATATAGGTACTATAATCACATAGATCACAGAGGTACCATAATATACTAATAAAATTAATACATTAGCAAAAGACCCAGAATAGCCAACATAACACTGAATAAGATCAGAGTTGGAGGATCACACTTCCTGACTTCATGACTTACTATAAAGCTACAGAATTCAAGAGAGTGCGGTCCTGCTAAAAGAACAGACAAACAGATCAAAAGGAACAGAATAAGATTGCAGAAATAGATCCACCTAATAGAGTCAATTAATCTTTGACAAAGAACTAAAGGCAATACAATGAAGCAAAAATAGTCTCCCCAACAAACAGTGCTGGAACAAACAGACATCCACATTCAAAAAAATGAATCCAGTCATAGAACTTTACACCTTTCACAAAAAAATATCTCAAAATGATCATAGACCTAAATGTGAAATGTAAAACTATAAAACTCCCAGAAGATAACATAGGAGAAAACTTAGACGACCTTGGCTATGGTGACAACTTTTTAGATACATCACCAAAACCGAATCCTTGAAAGAAATAGTTATAAACTAGACTTTGTTAAAATTAAAAACTTCTGCTCTACTAAAGACACTTTCAAGAGAATTATGGAAGAGAAGCCACAGACTGGGAGAAAACACCTGCAAAGGACATATCTGATAAAGGAATGTTATCCATAATATACAAAGATCTCTTAAAACTCAACAATAAGAAAATAATAAGAAAAAATAAAAATTGGGCCAAAAATCTTGACAGATACCTCACCAAAGAAGATATACAAATGGCAAATAAGAATATGAAAAGATGACCGACACCATATGTGATCAGGAAATTGCAAATTAAAACAATGAGATACCATTACAGACATATTAAAATGACCAAAATCTGGAACAATGACAAAACAAAATGTTGCTGAGGATGTGGAACAACAGGAACACTCTCTCATTCCTGGTGGGAATACAAAATAGTACAGTCACTTTGGAAGAGTTTGGTGGTTTCTTACAAAACTAAACATACTCTTACCATAAAATCCAGCAACCCTGCTCCTTGGCATTTACTTAAAGGAACTGAAAACTCAACGTCCACTCAAAAATCTGCACAAGGATGTTTACAGCAGCTGTATTCATAATTGCCAAAACTGGGGAACAATCAAGATGTCCTTCAGTAGGTAATGGATAAACTGTGGTGTATTCAAATAATGGAATATTAGCACTAAAAAATGAGCCATCAAGCCAAGAAAAGGCATGAAGGAAACTTAAATGCATATTAGTAAGTGAAAGAAGCCAATCTAAAATTCCAACTACATGACATTCTGGAAAAGATCAGTGGTCTAGGAGTTGTGGGGAGGAAGGTATGAATAGGCTGAGCCCAGATGATTTTTAGGGCAACAAAACTTCTATATACTATACATAGTAGCCTAGGCAACCATTCCTCAACCCAACAATAAAAGATAAAACGGAAAAATCTTCAATAGATGAAAATCAATTAAAACTCTGTGTGGCAGCTAAGGTAAAATTAATAGGATGGTTGTCACACACTATAAATACCTCTGAATGAATGAGATAGTAACTAGATTAAATAAATCTATTATTTCCTATCACTAGAAACTAAAAATAACTGTCAGTTACACTAGTTTCCTGTCTTCTTTTATGCATTGTTAAAATTCTTACATTAAAAAAAGGTATTTGTCATATACAAGTACTGTTACTAAATCATTCTTTAAAAATATTTGGGGAAGAGGCACCTGGGTGGCTGTCAGTTAAGCCTCTGCCTTCAACCCAGGTCATGATCCCCTGAAGCAGACTCCCCCCTGCCTGTTGCTCTCCCTCCCTCTCTGTCAAATAATAAAATCTTTAAAAAAATATATTTGGGGAAGAATGAGCACTAATGTAAACTATGGACTTTGGGTGATTATGATGTATCAATGTAAGTTGATCAACCGTAGCAAATGTACCACTCTGGTGGGCATCTTGATAATGGGGGAAGCTGTGCAATGTGTGGGGTAGGGAATATATAGGAAATCTCTGTACTTTTCTCTCAATTTTGCTGTGAATCTAAAATTGCTATAAAAAATAGTCTTAAAAAAACTAAATAAATACATTGGGGGGCGCCTGGCCGGCTCAGTCGTTAAGCATCTGCCTTTGGCTCCGGTCATGATCCCAGGGTCCTGGGATCAAGCCCCCTCACCCATCAGGCTCCCTGCTCAGAGGGAAGCCTGCTTCTCCCTCTCCCACTCCCCCTGCTTGTGTTCCTGCTCTCGCTATCTCTCTCTGTCAAATAAATAAATAAAATCTTTAAAATAATAATAATAATAAATACATTGGACCCAGATTTAAGGAATCTGAATTGAATTAGCTAAGTTTATGAGGCCAAGTCTATCCCAAACTAATATGTAAATTATAATTATTTTTTGCATTGGGAGAGTGTGGGATGGGGGTGGGGGAGGAAACCATTCGACTGCTTTAAGTGAAGATGCAAATGACTATGGGAGAAACACTCTACCAAATTCTAATCATCAGCATAGATGGTGAAATTGTGATTATATCCTAGAGGGCAATGGAATTAAAGTGATTTCTTTATAGATGTTAACCCTCAATATGTGTAGTATTGTTTCTGTATGTGATATCTTACTGCTATTAGCATTTCTAATTATTTCAGCTCAAACTAAATTCAATCTAATCTTACCTAAGGCACTAAATTATGGCTTTTTTGTATGATTTTGGGTATGTTTAACTGCCATGCATTTAATACCTATTAAAAAGCTTCATATCCACTAATATCTGATGAGCACAAATGATCACCCAAGCAAAGCATTCCTACTATATTTTTCCCTGACTGAATTTTAGGAGGTCCCTGGACAATAATATAAGAAGGACAGATACTTTCACTGCCCAATTCTTCAAAGTTGGCTGTGTCCTTGACATATCCAATAGATCAACACTTGGCAGTCTTTAGTGCATGTCTGTTTTCTTAGAATATCATTACCATTAACCTCTATACCTCTATTTCTTAACCATATCCGAACCGTAAAAATGTCTTTCATATGTCTTCAATCAGATTTTAGACTTCTGACCTATGCAGTGGAACTGTTGAGTATTTATCACATTTTTTTAGGCTTCTACTCAATCCCACACTACTTGTCAATGCACAAACCTAAGGGTTTTCTGTTGAAAGTCCAAATTCTGGGCTCCATAAGGCTTTTAAAATTATTATTTACACCATCGGAGCTCTCCACTAAAATCCTCAGTATGTTGGGCGCCTGGGTGGCTCAGTTGGTTAAGCGACTGCCTTCGGCTCAGGTCGTGATCCTGGAGTCCCGGGATCGAGTCCCACATCGGGCCTCTGCTCGGCAGGGAGTCTGCTTCTCCCTCTGACCCTCCCCCTCTCATGCTCTCTCTATCTCATTCTCTCTCTCAAATAAATAAATAAACAAAATCTTTAAAAATATAAATAAATAAATAAAGTAAAATCCTCAGTATGTTAATAGCAGAAAACTCAGAATGTATACTATATGCCAGCCCCCCCCGTTAGGTTCTGGGCACTTACAGGTGAATTAGTACGGCTTTAACCTCCAAGGAGCTTAATAATACTTTTGTTTAGAAAGCTCTTTCACACCTATTATTTTTATTTAATCCTCACAATGTCTTTCAATATTTTACTAATTATACTGTGATCTAGTGAGTTATAATTGAAAGTGAATTGAAGTATTGATGTCAAAGATTTAACCTGAGATCATCAGAATTTCACCATTCTAGTAATCAGAATTTGGTAGAGTGTTTCTTTTATAGTCATTTGCATGCATAAAAGAAGTTGTCACACAATGGCATATCATTTCTAAAATAAATAATGGCTATCCGTTTTCTCTTTTGTGTTTTCATTTATTTTTGAATTTTTTTACAGTAGACATATATTGCATTCATGGTCAGGATTTTACATATATCTTGTTCTCACATTCTTAGGTAGACACTTAGTTCAGAGAAACCAAATGAGGTCATACAGATCTACTTACTAATCACTCTGTTGCCAACGAAAGTAACTGGCAGATTTCCTGACCTCCTACCATCTAAGACAAACATTCCCAATAAATTGGTAAAGAAGTACTAACCAAAGTTTTCCCAGGTTGCTTTCCCCACACACACAAAATTATTCTTTGTCTTATATACATTCTAGTAAAACGGTGCTTCAATTACAATTTTCTTTATAAACAACCCAAATAAACAAAACAATTTATTTATTTATTTTAAAGATTTTTATTTATTTACTTGTCAGAGAGAAAGAGAGTGCAACAGGCAGAGGGAGAAGAAGCAGATGCTTAACGACTGAGCCACCCAGGTGTCCCAACAAAACAATTTAATCATGCTTCCATAAATATTTCCCATAATTAAGTAGTCTATTAACCTATCACTCTATCAAACATTAGTAAACCACCTAGCAATTGCTATTTCTTACTGTTAATAGCATTTAAATAAAAATAAGTACCTGAAAGTTAAAATCATTTTACTGGTAATTTTTCTCAGTTATATAAATAAAAAATGCACTAGTGCAAACAGAGCATACGAGTTTTACAGATAATTATTTGGGGGTTAAGAAAAAGCAAATTGTTAGATCACAGAAAAAAATAGGATAATTATATTAAAGTAAATTGAAATGACTTCATTTGAACTTGCTTTACTACTAAAAATGAAGAAAATTGAAAATATTTTATTGTGCTATAAGTGAAAGTACACAGAATTTATGAGTATGTAACTTTCCTTCCTTGTGATATGTGTGGATGTATGTGCATTTACACATGTGTGTTCATGTTTGCATGTGAATCTGGCTTTTTTTTCTTTTTCTTTCTTAAAGGAAAACCTCTTGATTCCCTACAACTGAAGCTGTGTCACCATAAAATAAAGGATTAGGCAATTGGTGGTGAGATTTTGATAACAGTGGTGAAATTCTATGAACCTAAAGAGGGAGTTGCTTTTTAAGGCTTAGCCAAGATAAACAGTGGTTTGAGAAGCTGGGGTTTCAATGTAAGAAAGACTCCACAGGCCTGCTGTTACTAAATGCAAAGCAAATAACAGAAGCAGGTTGAATGCACTCCATGGGTTTTTGAAAGTAACTTGATTCACAATAAAACAGTGCTTAAAATCATAAAACTTCTTTTTCTTTTCCTCTGGAAAAATTGCATTGAGCTTACTGAGGTATTGTTATTGTTAAAAAAAAAAAAGACAGTTTTATAAAGGAATGTATTAGAATCAAACAAATAGATCAACTAGTGTTATCACTTATATAAGAAAATATGCTACCATAAAAATACCCTTAGGCCTTTTTCTGACTCTGTATTCCAGCCTTCTAAAATTAAAGCATGGTTCAAAGTAATACAAACAGAGCCACCCTCAAAAGGCTTTGCCTTTATTAAGTCCCCTTCTCTCCATGACAAAATTGTCTTCTCCCTCCTGCCTCCAAAAAGCAACCTCATCCAAGAGCATTTCGACAGATGCTACCTTTCCCATCCCTCTTGGCTTGAAAAGACTGCCTAATACTGAACTATATTTAAGGCTGACTCTGATGTCAGACATCAGATTTTACTCTTTCAAAATTCACTTTGCCTGTCAATAATTCCAGGCTGACATCTAAGAATTTTCTTTATTGGGAGTGAGAAATATCAAATGTCTAATATGAAATTGCCCCCTAGTGGAACAAAAAGCTCTCATGAAAACCATCTTTAAGAATATGGGTCGAATCAGTTGTGGTAAATTTATTTCATTTCTCTTACTTTCTGTGAGGTGTAGGGTTGTAAGAGAACATAATAATCAATGTGAGTAATTATATCTTGCCCTCTGTAAAAGAGTAGCAATCAAATTCTACATCTCAATCAGGAGAATCTGCCAGGGTAGAAACAAGCTACTTAACCTCCAGCCCTCCTATCTTCCTTTATCCCTCACAATTATTTTCTCAAAATCATGTTCAGTTTGACACATGGAATATACCATAAAGGAAAAATAGTAGTATCCTATTAAAGGACACAATGTGCCCCAATTGAAGATTTTATCCATCTTTATTAACACATATCAATAACACTTTGTTTGCAAAATTAAGTCAATATGATAAATTTAATCATTAACCAAATGATTAACATGACTTTGTAAGATGACAGAAATACAGTCTTTCCCAAAACATCTTAAGGAATTCCATTTTCCAAAGAAAATTTTCCTTAATATAAATAACCGGCCTATAAGAAACACTATAGGGACAATCTATTTTTTAATGAAGTAATTACTTAAGTCTTAAAAATTGTTTTCCAAATAATTAGCAATTTCAAAATATTTTGAAAGAAAATGTATAAATAATTTCTGCTCCTTTCATTCTACATGAAAACATAACTCATGGATACCCTTACTAATAGGAAAAGACACAAAACCAGTAAGATGTACGTTATCTCAATTCTAGTGATTATTAGACATTGTTGTAAGGGACCTGTAGTTGATAATTAATAAAACTGATGGTCCACTAGCATTCTTAACATATACCATTTTGTTTCCTTTCTCTCATTCTTTTATTTTTCTTTCCCTTCTTTCTGATTTTTTTTTCTTTTAACGATCTTTCCTCATTCTGTTTTTCCTACTATATAGCTAGGAGCCTTAGGTGTTTTATTTTTTGACAACACTGTATTTCAGACATTGAATATTTGATATCAATTGAAATTCTAAACAGCAATAATATTGGATTCACATCAGTCTGTGATCATGACTTTCATTATTTCGTCTGTATTCTTTGGCCATAATACCTTCAAGTATTTGCAATAATACTATTGTAGTCATTCTTAAACATATATATAGTATAAAAACAGAATAGTAGGAAGATTTTACTTTTTTAAAAATTTATTTATCTGAGAGACAGAGTGTGTGTGCACATGCACATGAGGGGAGGGGCAGCTGGAGAGAATCTCAGGACCCAGGAAATCATGACCTGAGCCGAAACCAAGAGTCAGACACTTTAACAGACTGAGCCACCCAGGTGCCCCAGAAGCAGGATTTTAGGTTTAGATCACACAATAGGTTTCTGCTAGATTTAGTACCATGGGTAATAAATAGTACTGCTTGCCCTACTGAACTGAGCCATAAACAGACAGGAGCTAGGGGGTGCCTCAGATGGTTAAGCATCTGCCTTCAGCTCAGGTCATGATCTCCAGGTCCTGAGATGGAGCTCCATGTCGGGCTCCCAGCTCAGCAGGGAGCCTGCTTCTCCCTCTCCCTCTCCCTCTGCTTGTGCTCTCTCAGTCTCTCTCTTTCTCAAAAGAATAAACAAAATCAAAGAAATAAAACACAGATAGGAGCTAGACACAGATGTGGTAAAAAAGCATAATGTGTATATAGAAGAGTGTTTTCAATAGAGAAGGTGATTAGATACCTACGGGAGAGCCATGAGCAGAGATGTCTGTTTGTATTTTTAGTTACTTTTCTGGACTAAACATGGTTTATGCAAAAGAAGAGGGTCCTAACCAATGTGAAAGAGCAGAGCTGAAAGCTTGACTCATTAATTTTACCTGCTTATAGTCACAAGCACAAAAGCATTAGGAACAGGAAATAAAATACACATTCTCTAGCAAGAGTGATTAAATGAGCTGGTGACAGACTTGAAACACAGGAAATAGAAAAAGTTTAATGTGTATTTTCATATTACTGAATCTGAAAGTCCCAGGAATCTCTATTTCTTTATATCTTGTTCCAAATGTTTTCCTTGTTTATCGATTTCTCCCAGTGTTTTTGAGAAAAATCTATTTAAAAATTCATTTTATACACCAGAAATTAGAAGATGAATTTTCTAGGTAATTGTTCATTGGTTGTCCGATGCTCTTTACTAGAAAATCCCTAAAATTTCCACACCTTAATTACAGAGGGAGGGCCTAGCCAATATTCAGGATCGTGTGTAGCAAACTGAGTCTTCAGTAGTAAGATATATTAGACATGAACAATGGGTTTTATAACATCTAGTTTCAGTGCAGTAGTATTTATTAACTCATTGATGTGTCTTAAAATCAACAATTTAAGAAGTGGAACTATGGTACATAAATCCTAGAAATTATGAAAAAATGGGCTTATACTTGCACAACTCAAATAGTATGGATATATTCAGCAAAAGGAAAACATACTACTCTAAGTCTGCCATATTGTAGATTAAGGAACAATAAAAATAGGATTAGTGTGTAAACTATATGGAACACAGAGCAAATTTTGAATGATGTGAAGAACCATAGGTAATAGCTGTAGATTAACCAGAAAGGGAAAAATAAGAAATTTAATAAAAATCATTAAATTGAATTATGATTATAACTAATTGGGTTATAACAATTTGTTTAGAAACAGATTCCTACTAATAAATAAATGGATATGTCAGTCCAGGTAGAGAGATCCTATATTATGTAAGATTTTTCAACATAAGTACCATGTTGACTTAGAAAAACAGTATACTACTTACCATAATTAATGCTCTCAACAACAAATCCTTTACTAAATTGGTTTTTAAATGCTACATGGGGCACCTGGGTGGCTCAGTTGGGTAAGTGTCTGACTCTTGGTTTCAGCTCAGGTCACGATCTCAGGGTCATGAGATGGAGCCCAGCATCAAGCCTTGCACTGGGCCCACCTTGGCTCCATGCTCAGTGCTCAGCGGGGAATCTGCTTGAGATTCTCGCTCTCCCTTTGCCCCTCCACCCACTGCCACACGTGTGCACACACACATGGTCTCTCTCTCCCTCTAAAAATAAATAAATAAATCTTAAAAAAAAACAAACTCTACAAAGGTAAGGTAAAACAGAATATTCAGTAAATATATTCAGTACACTGAATTTAGGTATTTGCATTTCCTTTAATACTTTTATCTGCAGGTTGGTTTGGTATTTTGTTCATTTATTTATTGATATTTATACCAGGCTTGCAATTTTTTAATGGACTAAAGTAATGTTAAATGTAACAAAAAGAAAACTGTAGTGTAACACAAAGTGATATACTGAGAAAATTGAAAAATTCTTATGAGACAAATTAGAGGTAGTTTAGTTAGGAAGTATAGCCTGTGAAGCCAGATTACCTGGGTTTAATTGAGCTCCATCACTTACTAGCTAGGTGACATTGTAAAGGATACTTACTCATGCTTTGCCTCAGTTTCCTCATTTGTTAAATGAGAATATAATTCTAAATGTCCTTTTTTGCAGGACTGTCATGAGAATTAGATGAGTTAGTGATCTAGAGCACTTAAAGCAGTGCCCAGCACACAGTAGAAATAATCAGTAAATGTTAGGTCTTATTATATAATATTATATAATTATATTACTCATCATTTTCCTGTCTGACAATTTTACAAAATGCTTTAAAATCATGACACATAGAAATTTTAAATAAAAATTACTGAAATTTTTACTGAAGTTGTAATAACATTCTTCTAAAATCTAAATTAGAAGATGTTGACATTTACAGGCTGGTACAGCCAATGACCAAATAGTATATTCCAACTCCAAATTAGCATGCCTAAAATTCATATTTACTCAAACTGTTTAGAGATCTGGCATTTTTACTTCCTCTTCAGAGGGTCTCAGTTCTTATTGAAACCATCAGATTGTGCTTTCTTATGAGCAAGAAATACACATAATCCTTTTTTTCCCTAACTTTAAATGAACCTGCTAATTGATGTTAGTGAACCACCTTAGTATAGACACTTAAGTATAGCAAGTTTTAGAAAAAAATTTATAATGCTAAATAAGCATCAGGGATTATAACCAATATACCACAAAATTCAATATATTTGGGGGAATCTCTAGAGATTACAAGAGAGAAAGCACAGATGTGATGACTATACCCAAAGTAGAAATGTCTACATCAGTCAAAACATCCAAAGTAAAAATGGACATTTCAGTGAGACTTGCAGATGCTTGCTCTATATGTCAGTATGTCTATACATGCATCTTCTGCTCTCCTTATGGCAACAGGTATCAAACCAGATTATAACCATTGAGTACAAACCCGCTGTCAACAACATGAAGCTGAGACTATGTGTTGTGGCCACTTTTGTACCTGTAGGGTTGGCTCAGTTGGAATAGGTACTTAACAAATATTATGATGTAATGAATAAATGACATCAGTTATTAAAATGTCTGATACCTGTGATAATTTAAAATGAATACAAAATACTGGGGGTTCTAGAGGTGAGGGGGGTGGGAGGATGGGTTAGCCTGGTGATGGGTATTAAAGAGGGCAAATACTGAATGGAGCACTGGGTGTTATATGCAAACAATGAATCATGAACACTACATCAAAAACTAATGATGCAATGTATGGTGATTAACATAACATAATAAAAAAAAGGAAAAAATAAAATAAAATGAATACAAAATAGTCGATCACCTCTAAAATTTTGACACTAAATAAATACAGCTTTTTTAACTCCACCTTTATGTCATTCTACTCAATATTGTTTTTTTCAGGGGTCTGGTTCATGAAAAGTCAAGCAGTAAGATTGTAAACATTCAGAAAGTTCAGTACTGATCTTGTGCTTATATCAATTTTAATAAAGTAGTACAAATTTTGGCTGCAATCAAATACAAAAACACATTCTTATAATCTCTGTGAGTGTGAACATGTGCACTAAATATTTTCAACCTATGGAGGCAGAAGGCCAAAATGAGTTGGTTTTTACATTTTTTGTTGGTTGATGCCAGAAAATAGTAATTGCAGAAATATTTGCACAAAATACATGCTGTTCTGCACATGTGATGTTTGGGTCAAATTTAAACTTTACATGTGAATTTTGGGAGCAGTAACTAAAATCTGAACATCCACAACGACTTTAAAATAAGAGATTCTCCTAAGAAAACTAGTCTAAATATGCCTATCATTCTGTAATGTGATGTGTTTCTAATTTTTCACACAGTCTTATTAAAAGTTGTGTGAGTACATAATATAATTTAGGAGGGCCCTCTTTTCATACACTTGGCATCTCCAGAGGAGTTAATATTTGTTCTGTGGATCAGTGAGCACTAGAGATAAAATTAAAGCTAATGCGTAGATCTCTTTTTCATCTAAGAAATCCCTTCTAAGCCTCATTGACTGAAGGCCCAGTGTATATTACAGGATGTGGGGAACAAAGGAGGAAAATAAAAATGAAAAGTCTGAAAAAACAATCCTGCAATTCAGTCTCCCAGTTTCTGTAATTTAATTTTATATACTAACTTGCTCTTCCCACTAAATATGCATATTTTTAGTTTTCTGTAAAAACAAATTAAGAAATACACAGATTTGTTTGTATGTTTTTAAGCACCTGTTTCACCACAAAAAAAGAAATTAAAGGAATTAATAATTGAGATATTAGAAAGCACTGTAAATATTAGGGAGATAACTTTTTAAGGGAAATTCATTCTTATTTTCATTTGAAATGCACTTAGGTAGTTACAGTAATGTTTATGAAATGCTTAAGTTTTTTTTTAACCACAATTTATATGACAGTCACAAGGGACACAATTTCAGTAAAATATGTTTTTACTCTTCTTTAGTAAATTTCCTACTTACACAGTAAGAAAATTCCCAGTTATGTATTTTAACATTTCTGTAAAGATAAAAAGTTGGCTATTTGTATGTAAAGTTTTAAAAAAATATGTTGAGCAAATCCCTTTCTGTGTGGATATACTTCCATCGCATAATATGACTTTTTGTTTATATTTTCTAAAAGATGTTTTCTCAATTCTATGGAAAATTATTTTAAAAAATCATGAATTAGACATTATTCCCTTCAAACCATATATTATCTGGATTTTTAAGGCTATGGTCTATTTGCTTTAAATGTTTAAAATAAGAAAATATTTTATTGTGAAAGTCCAAAACATTATCTGGCATAGTAGTCTGCTTCTTGCAAAAGATTACAATAAATGTTGCATATGAGATTTGTTCTCATCAATACTTTTTCCAGTAATCAATATTTTGAGTAGATAGCATAGCATATTGAAATTTTTGAAATGTACATATATATGTGTATCTGTGTGCACACATAAAATATTTAAACATTTATCATGCATATTACAAGGTAAAGAAGGTATAACAATTTATAACTCTTTGATGTGGTGTAACTTCTTGAGGACCTAGGCTGCCTTCCTTTCCTTTGGAAATTATTTGGAAGAACTCATGCCTGACTTTTAAATATTTCCTTATAGGTTGACTACTCTCCTAGTGTTTCAGGTTAATTTTTAATACTGGACATAAAAGGTAGAGCAATTTTAAATTAATGAGGCATAGATATATTCAAAGGGAAGGAGAGAAATATGACACCTAAAAAGCAAGAGAGCCCTAGCCTATGTTACAATGAAGGCAAAGTCAAGCTATCTTGATTAGGTATCCACAGGAGATATAAAAGTTAAAAAAGGTAAAAAAAAAAAAAAAAAAGAAATTAAAAAAAAAGTCTAACAATGATAAAACTGGAGGGAGGCAAGCCCAGCCTCAGCCATTATGTAGTGGTGACCAGGGACACACTGCCAATTTAGACAATGTCTACAACATGCCCGGCAAACCACTCTCATCTACCTCAATATTTAAATCATATGGCAAAATACAGATATGTTGAGTTATTTGAATCATTCATATAATGGCATGGTATTTTACTGATAAAAATTTTACCTTTAGGAATATTAGTGTACCTGTTGTGAGAACTAAATATCATGTGTGGGATCTCATCAAAGTCTAGTTTTATTTTATCTCTGCTGGACATCCATGTAAACACAGGCTTCATGATAGAAATAGGATCATGGTAGCAGAATTAGAGAATGTCTGGTCCATCTCATTCATTGGATAAATATCGCAAATAAATTACAGAGGGGTTACATGACTTGCCCCAATTGGCAAATACGTCTCTCCAATTTCAGGTTGGGATTTGGGCACAATTGAGGTATGTTCTTTCCATGCCCAATCTGTTAAAAGTTTTTATCATAAAAGGATATTTATTTTTTTAATGTCTTTTCTGTATCTATTGAGACGATCATATGATTTTTTTTATTCTATTAATGTGATGTTACATACTGATTAATTTATGTATGTTGAACCATCTTTGCATCCCAGGAATAAATCCACTTAATCATGTTGTATGATCCTTTTAATGTGCTGCTGAATTTGGTTTGCTGGTATTTTATTAAGAATTTTTACATCTATATTCACTGGAGATAGTGGCCTATAGTTTCATTTGCTTTAGTAGTGTCATTTTCTACTTTTGGTATCAGGATAATGCTGGCCTTACAGAATGAGATTGATAGTGTTCGTTCCTTTTCATTTTTTTGAAGAATATGAGAAAGTTTGGTGTTAATTCTTTAAATATTTATTAAAAATTACCAGTGAAGATATCTTGTTTTGAGCTTTTCTTTGTTGGGAGAATTTTGATTACTGATTCAATCTCCTTACTAGTAATTATTCTATTCAGATTTTCTATTTCTTCCTGATTCAGTCTTGGTAATTGTACATTTCTAAGAATTATTCCATTTCTGCCAGGTTGTCCAATTTGTTAGCATATAGTTGTTCATAGCAACCTCCTATGATCCTTCATATTTCTGTGGCATCAGTTTTAATGTCTCCTTTTTATTTATAATTTTATTGATTTGTGTCCTTTATCTTTTTTCCTTTGTTAGGCTAGCTAAGAGTTTGTGGATTTTGTTTATCTTTTCGAAGAACCAACTCCTAGTTTGTTTAATTCTTTCTATTGTTTTTCTATTTCATTTATTTCTGCTCTAGCCTTTATTTTTCTTTTCTTCTGCTTACTCTGAGGTCTGTTTTTTCTTCTTTTTCTACTTCCTGAAGGTATAGAGTTAGGTTGTTTATTTGAGATGTTTATTGCTTCTTAATGTAGGTGTTTATTGCTACGAACTTCCCTCTTAGAACTGCTTTTGCTATGTCTCACAAGTTCTGGTATGTTATGTTCCCATTCTATTTTGTGTCAAGAAAACTTTTTTCCCCTTTAATTTCTTCTTTGATTTATTGGTCGGTTGGGAAAGTGTCATTTAATTTCCACGTGTTTATAAATATCCCACTTTTCTTCTTGTTACTAATTTCTAGTTTCATGCCACTGTGGTCAGAGAAGATGTATGATATTTCAATCTTCTTGAATTTGCTTACACTTGTTTTGTGGACTAAAATATGGTCTATCCTAAAAAATGTTCTATGTGCCTTGAAAGGAATGTGTATTCTGCTGTTGTTGGATTGAATGTTCAGTATATATTGGTTTGGTTCATTTGGTCTGTAGCATTGTTCAACAAATCTGCTGTTTCCTTATTGATTCTTTGTCTGAATGATCTGTCCATTCTTCAGAGTGGGGGATTAAAATCTCCAACTATTATTATATTAATGTTTATTTCTCCTTCAGCTCTTTTGTTTTTTGCTTTATATATTTAGGTGTTCCAATGTTGGGCACATGTTATTTATAACTGTTATATCATCTTGATGTATTGACCCCTTTATCATTATATAATGACCCTTTGTCTCTTTTTAAACATTTTTACTTGAAAGTCTATTTTAGGATGCCTGGGTGGCTCAGTCGTTAAGCGTCTGCCTTTGGCTCAGGTTATGATTCCAGGGTCCTGGAATCGAGCCCCGCATCGGGCTCCCTGCTTGGCAGGAAGCCTGCTTCTCCCTCTCCATCTCCCACTCCCCCTTGCTTGTGTTCCCTCTCTCGCTGTCTCTTTCTCTGTCAAAAAATAAAATCTTAAAAAAAAAAAGTCTATTTTATCTGACATAAGTATACCTACCCCTGTTTTTCTAACTATTGTTACAAATTGCTTTAAATGTCTTTTTCCATGTCTTCACCCATAGTCTATCTTTATTAACTTTTTTATAAGTAATGCATTTTTTTAAAGATTTATTTATTTATTTTGGAGAGAGAGAACACGGGGGCTGGGGGAGGGGCAGAGGGAGAGGCAGAGAATCTCAAGCAGACTCCCTGCTAAGCACTGAGCATGGAGCCCAAGTCAGGGCTCAATCTCAGGACCCTGAGATCATGACCTGAGCTGAAACCGAGAGATGTTTAACCAACTGCACCACCCAGGTGCCCCTGTGTCTATCTTTAAAAAGCTGAAGTGAGTCTCTTGTAGGTAGTATATTGTTGGATCTTGGTTTTCTTGTTTTGTTTTGTTTAATCCTTCATCTATTCCATGACTTTTGATTACAGAATTTAATCTGTTTACATTAAAAGTAACCATTGATAGGTAGGTACTTACTATTGCCATTTTATTAATTGTTTACTTGGTTATTTTATAGAACCTTTATTCTTTGTTTCTTATCCTGCTACCATTTTTATTTTTAAGATTTGTTTATTTATTTGAGAGAGAGAGATTGAGAGCACAAGTGGGAGGGGCAGAGGGAGAGGGACAGAAATCCCAAGCCGATTCTGCCCTGAACTCGGAGCTCAATCCCACAATCCTGAAATCACGACCTGAGTCAAAACCAAGAGTCAGATGCCCAACTGACTGCTCAGGTTCCCCATCCTATTACCTTTTTATGTGTTTTGATATCTTTTGGTATCAGTATGCTTTAACTTATTGTGTTCTTTTGTGTAATTGATATAGGATTTTCCCTTGTGTTTACCATGGGCTTACATAAAATATCTTTAACTTAAAACACTGTATTTTAAACTGGTAACAACTTAATTTCAAAAGAATTCAACAAATTTATATTTTTACTTTTCCTCCTCCTCACATTTTAGGTTACTGCTGTTACAGTTTACATGTCTTTTATATTGTGTTACCAGTAACAAATTATTGTATTTATGGTTATTTTCACTATTTTTTTTTTTTTACTTTTACACTAGGGGTGTAAATAAATTATGCACCATTATTGCCATACTGCAGAATCTAACTATGACTAGTGACATTTATTTATCATTTATCATTACTAGTGACACACTACCTTTTTATGTTTTTTATAATGTTAATTAGCATTCTTTTACTTCCACTTAAAGAAATCCCTTTATTATCTCTTGTAAGTCAGATCTAATGGTAAAGAATTTCCTCTGCTTTTGTTTGTTTAGCAAAGTCTTTATCCCTCCTTTTTTCTGAAGGACAGTTTTACATGGTATAGAACCCTTGGTTGACAGTTATTTTTCAATGTTTTGAATATGTCATCCCATTCTCTCCTGGCCTGAAAAGTTTCTGTTGAGTATCCACCAAAAGCCCTATGGGAATGCCTCTCTATGTAACTTCTGTTTTTTCTCTTGCTGCTCTTAAGCTTCTTTCTTTGATTTTGACTTTTGACAATTTAACTATAATGTATTTCGGTGTAGCCCTATTTTGGTTCAACCTATTTGGGATCCTTTAGACCTCATGGATCTGGATGTCCATTTCTATCCCCGGGTTTGGGAAGTTTTCAGCCATTATTACCTTCAGTATATTTTCTGTCCCTTTCTTGTTCTCTTTTCCTTCTGAAATTCCCACAATGCAAATATTGCTTCTTTTCCTTGTGTCCCATAATTCCTGTAGGCTTTCCTTACTCTTCTTCATTCTTTTTTTTTTCTTTTTGCTTCTCTAATTTCTAATGTCCAATTTTCCATATTGCTGATTCCATCTTACTCATGGTTGATTCTATTTTTGAAACTTTCCATTGAATTCTTCAGTTCAGTTATATTTTCAACACTAGGATTTCTGTTTTTGTTTGTTTTTGTTTTTGATGGTTGCTATTTCCTTATCAAACTTCTCATTTTGTTCATGTATTATTTTCCTAATTTTGTTTAGTTGTCTGTGTTTTCTTGTAGTTCATTAAGCTTCCTTAAGAGGATTATTCTGAATTCTTCAACAGTTCAGAGATCTCCATTTCTTTAGGGTTAGCTTTTGGAGTTTTATTAGTTTCCTTTAGAGGTGTCATATTTATCTGACTTTTAATGACCCTTGATTTCTTATGTTTCTATCTGTGCATTTGAGTCATCGGGTTCCTTTCTCAAACTTTACAGGTTTGCTTTGGCAGAAACAGTTTACCAGTTAACTCAGTTTGGGTTTCTGGTTATGTCTGCTACTAATGCTCTTGAGCAGATGGGGCCTATTGTGGTCTATTTAGGGGTGAAGCAACCGTTAGAGCTCTGAGGACAAGGATGGGTGTGTGTGCCACAGGCTGAGAAGAGTTAAGTCTGCTGGCTTGATTCCCTACCTAAACAAGGCTGTAGGATGAGTTCTGCAATTGCCTGGATTAGTAGACAGTCGGGACTGGGTACTATACTCAGTAATAAATGGGGCAAAAAATTAGCTTCCCCACCCTGGCAGGACAGCAGGAAAGGACTCAGGGC
This sequence comes from Neomonachus schauinslandi, assembly GCF_002201575.2. NCBI lineage: Eukaryota > Metazoa > Chordata > Mammalia > Carnivora > Phocidae > Neomonachus > Neomonachus schauinslandi. The sequence goes on from NC_058405.1 coordinate 153,543,888, forward strand.
CTGTAGAGCTATTGTTTGGGAACCCAAATCAGGCCAGAGTGTGCACTAAATTTATTGATCAGATGATACCATTGGTTTTGCTTTGCAGATGGGGATGCCATGGGCTGTGCCCTTTATTCAAGTGCCTCTGTACATAAGGCTATTAAATGGGCCATGCAGCTTCCTGTGTTCTCTGGTTAGACAGGCTGAAAGCTGTATTCAGTAATAAGCAGAAGTATGAATTAGATTTCCTGCCCTGGTACAGTGGGAGGTCTGATTGTCCCTGCTGGGTTCTGTTTTCCCACTGGAGGAACCAGAGGCTCAGATTGTCCCTTCTGGGTTCTGTTTTCCCACTGGAGAACCAGAGGCTCAGAAGAGACCTCTCCAGGTAGTTCTGCATTGTCCTGAGGGAGGGGCAAAGCAGTCAACATACAGCCCCTCTCTTACCCTTCAAATGTAGTCTGTCTTGCTCTCTGAAGTGCAAGGGGTGCTTCAGCTCACCCCTGTGTTCTAGGGTTCTCTCAGTGGCATCTTGCTATTGAAAAGCTGTTTTTTGTTGCTCTTGTGATGGGGAGCAAAGTCAGGAACAACCCATGTCACCAGCTTGCTGATGTCACTTCCCCTTTTGCTTTTTGTTAGTCATCAACCACAAGCAAAGAAGTTAACAGATAAATAGAGAATGTGAAATAAATAGCAGATAATTTTCACAGGAGAATGGAATAATAGTCATTTTTACCCAACCATTTGATGGGAGAAGGAAAAGTATACTTCCACAAATAGTTTCAAACCAAAGAAAAATGTGTACTATATATCAAAAAAGGAGAAAATTGCCAAGAAAAAGTAAAAAAGAGCAATACTGAAGCACTGATGTGAATGAACTCCAGCTATATAGATTTATTCAGGTCTCTAAAACAATGGCATAACCGAGGAAAACATAAAAGTGAAATGGGATTTCAGCAATACAATTCAAGATTAATAAAGCACAGTGCATCCAAAAGATAAAACAATCCAATCACTAGCTTTTTTATTTATATAATTTCTTCCAGAAAAGATGGATCACAGAATATGTGTCTGAAATAGGAGACTCACTACTTTATTAAGATGAGAAATGTCTATAATAAATTGTAAATTCCCATGCTTAAAAATGTAATGGGTGAGTAGTATTATGGAAGAAGGAAAAAGTTTTGTCTGATTCATCTTGACATCTCACCAATGAGATAGAGACAGAGAGTATCCTCTTTTAATGACGGAGCAAGAGAAGCCCTGAATATTTAAGTGTACAGTTTACACAAGGATGCACACGTACATGTGCGCGCGCACGCACACACACACACACACACACACAGCAAAATAAGTGGTATACATATCTTCTAATCATTTGGGTTTTAATAGCAAACCTTACCTTTCTCTTGGTCTAAAGCAAAAGTTTGAAAGGAATTATTGAGTTAATATTTCATTTCAATCTAAACTATAACAATATTCTTCTTTATTTTCACTTACTCTCAAATTCAAAAGCACTTCTCTGAAATATCACAAGTAACAGTAGCATATAAATATAAGATGGCCCATAAGATATAAGAATAGAAATTGTAGCTATCTACACAGACCTTAACTATGAAACAATAAATTTTCACAGAAACTAATGTTTCCATGTAATTTAGTTTCAAAACCCATGGAAGCCCTGACTGCCCCCCACTGCAGGTGTTCTACTGGAAAAACAATGAATCAGAGCACAGAAAAATAATATTTTATCTCAAGTATACTGAAAGGATCACACACACATCACCAAACCCAGTATGTGAACCAACAGTCAAACACTCAATTACATGTCAGTCACAACCATGAAAACTTGGACGGAACAGAAACCAGTGGGTCATAGACTAGTAGAAAATAGCCTTGGAAATTTTTTGTCATGGTAGCAAATGCAAGTTATCCTTTGTAAAAAAAACTAGTGCAACAGCATTTTTATTACAGTTATGTAAAAACTGCTTATTGGTTGATCTGAAAGACATATACAATTGTTTTGTAAAAATAATTCATCATTAGATTAATCCTATCATTTCATCTAATGTTTGTGATTGGATTAGATTTGCTGAGTTCTTACAACAATCTGTCTCTCCCTATTATAATTTTTCATCTTACCATACAAATAGTAGCACATTAATCAACAAAACTCCAGTTACTCGAATATGAGCCATTTCATGGTTCAATGAGTTAAATTACAACTTGAAATATTCCCCAGTCAAGAAAATTTACCGAAGTTACTTAGTCACTATCCTGTATCTCTTGTTTTCATTTATGAAACAAACAAAATTGTGGAACTTTTTATTTTCTAAATGTGGAGCATAAGCTTCATATTTAACAGCATATTTATATGGCCCTTTCTGCTTAGATAATATTATGAATTTCTGATGGAACAATCATTTTTGGTACCATGGAACATTCTTTTAATGTTAATTTAATAATAAAAAAATAGGATTTCTTTCATTTTATAAAAAGCTGTATTTCAAAGGCCATTTTTTCACTTATATATTTAATAGGAATATTACAAATAGTTTTTATTTCTTTGTTTTCTGAGTTCAACTGAGCACACTCTTATCCTAGCCTGCAAAATTCTAATAGGTATATTATGGAAGACATGGAAATAGTAAAAAAAAAAAATTTACTTATGATGGTTGACTTACATATGTTTTTTTTAAATATTCCCAGAAAGTCAAAGTGAGTAGCTCTCTACCAGGACATTAAAATTTGGTACAATGCCTTCATTGAACTTGTACTCAGGAAAGAGTTTGTCATTAGAGACAGTATATTCCAGAAATCTGAAATTGAGGTTATAACAATTTCCTGGGGAGAAGGTTGGTGCAGTTACTATTCCACAGAGTTATTTTCAGGAATGGGATAAATACTTCTATATATACAGCCCAGTTTCTAATGCTGCAATAAATTCCCAGTGGATGCTTAGGATATACTTAGAATAGGTTATCTCAAGTTTGTCATCTGAATATATTATATTATATGAGTCTAAAAATTAAAATTGATTATTTTGGAATAAGAACAAAGTGATAGGCAAAAAGGAATGGCTTAAATCTAAAGGTATCCACATTCTATTTCTTTTTCTGAATAAGAGTAGCTCATTAATTATTGAGTCATCCTAATGTAAAAGACATAAAGGAAAATAAATAGTAAATGTCAATTCTTATGTAAAAGAAATGAAGCAAGCATAGTGTCCAATTTCATTACGGTTGTAGGGAGATACATAATTCTTTTAGTCCTTGAATTAAAATTTTGACGATAAAATCTAGTGTAGGTCATATAAACCTCATTTGAAAGAGTAAAAAGTATTTTTATATTTATTTTAACCTTGGATCCAAACATGGTATTGCTTATTGCCTCGGTATATTAGCAAATGGTACAGAGATGCCATGTGTATCTGACGACCCTTCATCTTGGCAGTGGGGCTTTGGTGAACAGCTGAACATTAAGCACTGCTGACACACCCCCAATCTGTCTCGTATGCGGATACAGCTGGAAGGCTGGCACTAGGGTGGTGCTAAACGTTGTTTTGCTCAAAACCTTGAGTACTTTTAAAATGACAATTAATAATCTGTGAATCAGATGAAATTGAAAATTCAAGTTTTTCTTTTTGATCCTCTATGACCTAGATCACTTCTCATGATAACTAATGTCTACACACTACTCACATGTTGAACTATTTATATGAATTCACCTAGTACCAATGAATTGTTATTAGGCTACTTGAGTACATTCATATTTTTCAGATAAAATTTAACCAGCAATTCAGCTTACTAATACTCAGATTCATTTCAAGATAAAATGAACAGTCTTGGATATGGAATCATTGAAAATGTTCAGATATTGGTTGAGTGACCACTTGGCAAGAATATCGGTTTGGTGTTTGTGACTTTAAAGTTAATATTTAAATCTGATTTCATGATTTTTCCCAGTAACTAGATGATTTAAGAGTAACCATTCTTCTTATCCATTCTTTCACTGTGTATATTTTAGTAGGATCTCCTTTTTTTAAATAGTGAAATTAAAATCTTAATATTGCATTTTAGTTTTTGAAATGACTATTGCTGCCTGAAGATATTTTCACAATGGTGTCAAAGGCATAACATTTTTCTTTTAAGAAACTTGCTGAAATTGCAGGTAGTGGTTAACCTGATAATTAGCTTGATTATTAGCATCATGCCTGATCTTTACGATATTAAGAGTTTCTATTAAAATTTTCTATTTCTTTTTTAACCTTTTATCATCCCTTCTTTGATACATATATCATACCCTGCTACTTTAAGGATTATTTAAAAACCTTACCTTTGGATTCCTGTATTTTATACTCCTGTATTCTCTTCACAGAAAGAACAGTATGATAAATTAATATTTTGCATTGTTCAGGAGAAATTTTGTTATGCTGTTAAACAAAGATCTGTCATTTTTATGGAAACAACAGTACTCAAGGCATAAATCATGTTTCTGACATATTCAGAATCTCTGAGCTTCTGAGCTAAGTTCTGCTGGCAAAATTCATTTTATGACACCTACTCGATTCATTATGAAATTGTCTTAGTGATCCTGAGTACTTTTTATTGAGATACTTTTAAGGTGATCCTATCTGCCCCTATTCTACATCTCTCCAACTCCTAAAAATGAGTCAGAAAAATAACAAAAATCAAATTTCCTTTCCTTCTTCTATTTTTTGACCTACCTTGTATTTTCTACCTTTATTTTATTTCTTCATGTAGTGAGCGCTACACTGACCTTCATTTTCTCATATTCTTAATTCTTGCAGGGCTCATCAACCTCTTAACCAGTAAGTGGAGTCACAGTTTCACTGTGGCTCAAAGTAAGCATAAATTCAATTATAAATACAGGGTGACATCCAGTTATCTAAAAAATATAGAAGCAACATGTTTTAAACTGCTGAGTTGAGCATTATAATTTTGCTCTGCTTTGTTCATTGATAATTTTTGATTCTCTGTTCCTACCAAGAAGAAAACACAAAAAAACAGCCAAGTTCTTTTGGTACAGAGCAACCCCAACACTGACTAGGATGGTTTATGGTAAAGGTTTTCTCTGTAGAAATCAGATCAGTGAAATCATTAACAAAGGAAAACATACATTAAATTTCAAAAACTGAGAAATTTTAAAAATGCTTATAGCAATCCTACCAAATAGGTGGAATGAACTTCTATAGTCATTGCTTAGATAAAACAGTCAGAGAAGTCGAACACAAAGTTGGATAGCAGTTAATGGCCAATCAGAACTAAAATGCATGGCTTGCTTTCTGAACTTGGAATCTAAACAATTTTGTAGCTTACAGGAGGCACTGCCTGGCATTTCAGTGTATTTTGCCTTGCACATAGAAAAGCTTTTTATCTAGTCACCTAGGAAATTCACTAAGTTATGCCAAAGTCACTGGATAATGTAATCTTTTCTGTAAGAGTAAATGGGCCAAATAGGTTGTTTACTGTAGTAGAAAATATGCCATCAGTTAGACAAAGGCCACGTGTCAGGAATTTATCCTTCCAGAGACTCATTAAAGAACTAAATCTCAAGGAGTACATGGATGAATAGAGGATAAAGGGATGGAATAATTTAACTTACTTCATGGTCTGTATTCTCTTTAATCAACTGATGGCCAAAGTTTGGTGTTTGAAGTTCAAATGAGCCTTTTCAAAGATGCACCAAAAATGGTATTTAGGAAAAAAAACTGGGTACATTTCCAAAACATAAAATTATTATGATGAATCAAGATATCATTAAGAATAAAAATTTAATAAAAATAAAATATAGGCTACCTTTTATTATTTTAAGATTGGCTTATAATCAATTTATTAACTAATAACTATACTATATTACTTGAAGTTTTCCTTCCTTCATTAAGATTTTCCCATGTCAGGAATAATATTTTGCACCTTATAATCTTTTAATGATATATCTTAAAAATTGAAAGTACATCAACACGTGAAGAGGATAGTTATAGTCACAAAGGCATGAGAATTAAAGATTAATATTCTAATTAACATCAAAGGTGAATTTTAAAGAAGATACAGTAAAACTTTGATTAACATAGCCAGAGTTTCAATTAATCAATTTTTTCCTTAATTTTAAAATGAGAATCATGCTATAAGAAAATGATCTTACATTAAAAATTTGGTAAAAAATAATTTAAACTAAATTTTGGAGTAATTATATTGCTGTCCAATCTTCTATATCAAATATTGTCTGAGGGTAAATGATATAGAGATCATAATCCTACAGTTCTGTAAGCTCCTATTGCACTGAGGATCTAAGCTATATTCAACTTGTTAGAATGTCTAAAATCCAGTCAATGATTAATGCTCAATTCACTGGCAGACAGTGGTGTCTACTTCATCTTTGTTAACACTGATTAACTAAACTAAGATAAGAGCACTATCTCTGCATAAGTGTTCTTAGAGTAACAGGCAAAATAATGCCTATGATTACTGGAATGCTAAATTAATGCAAAATCATCTAGACACATTTCATCAATTACACATTCAAATGTTAAAATAACATTTTAAATCTTAATGATATTCTCATGTAGAGACAGGTCATTCTTTCACCTTTGTTAAAGCTACTTACACAAAAGACCTGATTTCTACTGGAGTATATGGAGGCCATGAGATAGTTGATTTATTGCTTTATTCAAAAAGCCAGGAAAGGATACTGAGTGGGGACCATGTGCGTGCCCTTATTTTATAGAAACAAAATATTAAGAGATAGAGACAACTGGAGCCTTCCACCTAAATGCCATGAAACAACCAGGGATTTCAATGGTGTAAGTCTTTGTGGAGTAGATGACTAGTGATTCAAGTTAAGGGATCACTTGATTCACCATTTTCCTGAACTTTCCATTCTCTCCAAGTGTTCTCATGGGACGCCCCACCCCATGATATTTCTGACCCCATTTTCCTCTCATTCCCCATCCTCACTTATTTCTACATGTTGAAATGGATGAGAGAATTAAAGAGTCACATTATATTTTTAGTTCTTTCCTCTGCATATTCTGCATTTGGAGATTTGTCTTATTCATGCTTTAGTATATCTATAATACCAGCTCCTCAGTGAAAAAAGGGAGGTTTTATCCTAAAGTCCTGTTACACAAATTTATTGCATTATCAATGATATTTATTTATTTATTTGACATAATTATTAAGCACTCCTTATATGCTAGTTTCAGAGAATGGAATTGTGAACAAAATAAAGGTAATCCCTAACTTCACATAACTTACAGTTTAGTATAGAGCTGGTACTCACATGGCACCATGATACACAATCCACTCACAAAAGGCTAGACAGCAGAACTAATTGACAGATAACTCAGCACAGTTTTCTTTTTTTAAGATTTTATTTATTTATTTGAGAGAGAGAGGTATGAGCAGGGAGGAGGGGCAGAGGGAGAGGGAGAAGCAGACTCCCTGCTGAGCAGGGAGCCCAATGAGGGGCTCAATCCCAGGACTCCAAGATCATGACTGAGCCACCCAGGCGCCTTCAGCACAGTTCTCTAAGTAGTCACTACCAATTCATCAAAACTGTCACCAGATACCAAATATTTTTTTTTTCATTGTCATTTCCTAGTAGCGGACTACAAACCGAGGTAGCAGGGAACACGTGCTGTACATTATATGCCACAGAACACAAAACATCATTTGATCAATAAATACTTCATTTGTATAATAAGTATTTCTTGAATTAAATAAACATTGAAGATCATGGCTTTTTATTTTAAAGTAATATCAGACATGTACTAAGTGCCTAAAATATTACAGAAAAGGATGAGCTTATGTAGTTTCCTAAGTAAATCTGGAAAAGTTGACGACGGGATTGCTGCGATAAATGTATAGGAATTGTAAATGCATTTATCTATTTATTTTATTAAGTACCTACACTGTGCCTAGCACTGCTTTAGGCTTGAAGGAATCATCAGTGAACAAAAGATAGGACCCTGCCTTTGTGAGGATTGCATCGTGGTGGGGAGATAGACAGTGTCTAATAAACATGATAAATAAGCAAAATACATAGTACATAAGAAAGTGATCCAAGCAGGAAAAGGAGTATCTGGGGATTAGGGAAGAAATAAGGGGGCAATGTACGGGGAGTAAGTGGGTGGTCATTGTGGCCATTATCAAAGGTGAAATTTAAGCAGAGTTGAAGGAATTGAGGAAGTTTCCAAACAGTGGAAGGAAGTAGTACTGAAGGAAGAAATGTTCCAAAAAAATGATCAATTAATATTTATTGAGTGCTAGCTAGGAACAGGAGAGGCTGGGAATAAAGAGCAGCAAGATTATATTCTAAACTATACCTATCCCTTTGCAAGTTGTTGATATAATTATAGAATAAGGAATTGAGGATAGATGAGAAAAGGTAGGTAAGGTACATGGCAGAATAGAAAATATATCTTACAAAAAGTAATCAGAAACAAAATATATCATGGCCACATGTCTAAGTGCTTAAATAAGGGAGGTCAGAGGTGAACATTTTAATGAGCTTTGAAATGATCTTTCATGATGTAATCAGAGAACGAGTTGGAGGCTATACAAGAAAGGAGACTGAAAAGCTACCTCCCTTTTGGCTATGCCATAGGAATTATGTTTAATAAAGTTTATATGTTTTCAACACACTGTCTCTGTAGACTAGCATCCATTCACTTCTATGCTGTCTTGCTTCCTTTCTTTTAGATTAATGATCTATTTTTGAAATTCTATCTAACCCCTCTACTTCTGCACTAGATTGCATTTCCTGTTCTCTCCTGCATCATTTGTACTTTCTCCATTACTTCTTCCTAATCAGCATGCAAAATTCCTCTTTTTCTCTCTAAAGAAAAGAGAGAGAGAGAAAGAAAAAACAACCAAAGCTCTCTGAACTCGTCGCATTCTGCTTAAAACTGCTTCAATCTTTGGACCTGCTCTCCCACTGAAACTGTTCTGAAAGTCATCACTGACAGATGCTAAATCCAGTGAAAATTCCTAGTTCCTGATTGCATTCTATCCACAACTTTTGATACAGGTGATTTGTCCCCATTTTTTGAATGACCATCATATTTTACGTTATAAGGAAGTACACATTTCAAATTTTCTCTCACTTCCCTGGATGTCTTCTCTTCTGGTTTGCCCTTAAATCTCTAAGTACTGGAGGGCTTTTAATGTTCAATTTTTGGACCATATTCCAGATTCAATTCTCTGAGAAAAGACCCTGAGATAGAGTGTGGCCTGCAGCACATGCATTAGGGAAGAACACCTGCGCAAGAGAGAGGTAGCAGGACTGGGCAGTGGGCGAAGTGAGCTAGGGTGCAGGCTCGTGGCTGCCTCAGTGGATGCCTCGGGAGCAGAGTCAGAATTGCCCTGAATGGGGCTGAAATGGTCTAGGTTTTATAGCTCCGTCTCCATCAGTCATTGGATGTGGATGGCCCAGCAAGGGCATCTGAAGCAAACCCTGAAGCAGTTCTCAGATGGAGGCTGTGTGCTAAGAGTGCTCCCAGCCACTGGAGGGGGATCTGGGCAGGTCATTTCCGCGGCCACCGCAGACCTCTTCTCTACCCACATGTAGTCTCTTTTTATCTCATGTATTCTTATGGCTTCATTCCAAAAATACATGAAGTATTTCATTTGCATGGCCAGTCCCAAAATGATACAACACCTCAAACAAAATATATCCAGAACTAAACTTCTGATCCACCCACCCCAATATGTTCCTCTCATAGTCTTCCCGATGTCAGTTAACAGCAACTGTATTATTCCAGTAGCTTAGGTTAAAAAACACAGATTTTCCTTCTTTTTTTTTTCTTTCTCCCATGGAGCTATTCTTAAATCCTCTTTCTGTTGCAATCCATACTCAATCTACACACAAATTCTATTGGTTTACTTTCACATATAATTAAAATTCACCACTTTGTTCTGCAGAGCAAACCAGCAGGCGCTACGGGAGGCAGGCTTTTTAGTAACGAGAGAAGGGGGTAACCCCTGGTTCCCGCAGGTGTTTGGCTTGTTGCAATAACTCTGTGGGCTGGCAGGAAAGTGAAACTCATTAAGTTAAGGTGAGGTACAGCTGGTCCGGAGGCTGACAGATGTCCAGCTAGCACATAACATTTTAGATCTTACAACACGTAACTCCACACCAACTTGTCTGAGGCAAGCCGCCATGACAGCAATAGCTACTAACTAGTCTTAATGACGTGGTCACAGAGATCCTATTAAAATAGGTCAGACCACGTCTCTCCTGTGCTCAGAACCCTAAAATGCCTTCTCATCTCCATCAAAATAAAAGCCAAAGTCTGTGCATAGCTTTAAAGGCCTAACATTTTCTGGGTCCCATTATCTCTCTGACTTTATTTCCTAATATTCTCTTTTACTAACACACTTTGCTTTAGCTACAATGACCTCCTTTCTGCTTCTTGAGCACAACAAGAATATTCCCGTATCGGAAACTCTGCTCTTGCTTTTCAGTCTGCCTTAAACACTTTACCCTCCTTTAAATTTTTGCTTACTCATTCACCCCTTTTGAATCTCTGTTCAAATGCCATCTTTTAGAAGACAGTTCCCCAAACCTGCCTATTTTAAATCCCATAGACTCTCATTCAGCACATTATCTAATTCACTGCTTTCACTCTCATAGAATGAGAGTTATCACCATCAAAAATATCACATAATTTACTTAGCTATTTTATTATGTGTTCATCTCTCTCCACTAACATGTGGGTTACATGGAAGAGGTAATTTTTCTATTAGTTCACGCCCATTAACAGTGCCACCTAAAACAAATGTTTGGCATATTTGGGCATGTAATAAGTTATTTGTTAAATAAAATAAATCAATAAACCTATCATTGTTTTACTATTTAATTAACATGAGGTAATATGAAATTTGAAAATATGGTTTTTTTTCAAATATTGAGCATGATTTTTCCTTACAAAAATAATAAACACTAGATTTTTTTTTTTTTTGCCCAGGCCAGGCATAGCATAAGGTAAGGCTTTGCAAAAGTGACCCAGAGGCCTGGGAAACACAGGCTGCAAGTTCAAGGAGCAGGTGTTCCTTGGGGTAAACTTTAGCAAATGAGAGACAGAATATAGGAAGGATCCAGCTTATCATATTCTTGCCCTTCAAGGCAGTGATTCATATAGCTTCTTCAGAGACCTTCCACAAGGCCAGTTCTGCTTTCTGGTGAAGCTGTAACCAGTTCTGGAAAGTCCCATCTTATTTTTGCTTTTCCTTCTTCTCTGCCTCATATCCCTTTTCCCCTTACCATTGTTTGGAATTACATCTTTCAAGAAAGTGTAGGCATATGAATAATTACTCGGGTTTAATTTCTCTAGGGAAAAAAAAGCAAAAATACTTTTCTATCCCAGAACAAAATTACTTCAAGAAGTAACAGAGATGGCTAGAACTTAAAAGGAGTCTACAATCTGGTTAGTAATAACAGAAGAGACAAAAATGTTAAATTACAGAATAAAGAACTAGAGAGTAAATCCATATGCAAAAGTGTGGGTGATACAGACAAAAAGAATGATAAGATCTGAGAGAAGCAGTATGATTGTTATGGTTAAATTTATCAGAGAATATTGACCTTAAAGGATTTAAGGATATGACTTAGAAGAGCATAAATTTCCAGGTATTCTAACCTGGAGAAATACTTGGACTAGGGAAATGTTATGAAAGTGTACATTTACGAAGGAAAGGGAGAGTGAGAAGATGAAGGGGGAGATTTGTTTCAGGTAATAATACAAAGCAACTAAAACAGGCAAGGTATAGAAGGCATGCAAAGGAATTTACTGAGGACAAATGATAAAAAAATATGATAATCAAATATCTAGCTTTGCACATATAAAAGGAGATAGATGATTTCCCTTTCCAATGAGATGAGTAGATTATTACGTTACACTATAAGACTTTCCCAAGAATTTCCCATAATATACTCTCCTGAGTTCACACTCAATATGTGAGTGCGTATACAAATATTTCTACCAAAATAACTTCTTTTATTACTTTGAATTATTCTATTAAAATGCAATTTACTCAGAAAATGGATGTTTTAATAGATGAGTAAAATTAGGAGGTGCAGGCTGCAACATGGGGTCATTTCTAATAAAGCAAACCTAGAAGAAAGGATAAAATAATGTTGTACTGCCGCAAAAGCCAGTAATACTCTGGGATTTGAAGAGCAATTGTGCCGTGAATGGTTGAACACCGAAGGATGCCAGAGACTCCATCTGTCTTACAGTGTTACCCAGGAAAAACCCTGACATAGAATACATGTAATAAAAAAAAATCTAGGAGTGAAAATGGACTGCAAGTGATAACAAGGCATATACACAGTAGATAGCATTCACTCTAGTCAGTGTAATTCATACGCTTTCACTGTCTTATCATAGATTAGCAACTTGGCAACAGCCTTCTCTGGACAGTAAAATTCATGAAGCCAGCAGCTAGGCTTGTTTTATGCACTACAATATACCAGAACATGGAACAGCATCTGTCACACAGGATTCAAATAGTGTTTATTGAATCAATGGATTGATCAAAGTTCTCTGTAATTTAGAACACCAGTAATTTTTTCGTGGCCCTCTTAAACCAAAAGAAATAGCTGATGATTTTATTTATTGAATAGTTAAGTCCAAACATATTAATACATGTTTATGTCCTAACAACGTGGCACATGTTTATTACTCCATAACATCTCAAACCCTCATTCCCTATTCCACATTGATTGTCATCCCATACCTGCTTTTTATCACAACTGCTTAAGAACCAGCTTCATAAAGACAGAACATAATCAAAAAGAAGTTTGCCATCAAATGCTGAAACTACTTGAAGTTAGTGGTTTTCTTGATGTTTGAAAAACATTATGAAGTTTCCCAGAAAGTTTTAAATATCTCTCAGTACCCCTGGAAAATGTATGGTGCACTGTTGAGGAGATTCAGACTTAATTTAAAATAAATGAAAAGCATACTTTTAAAATTTGAAATTCCACAGTTTTTCAAGGATTGGTTGTTAGCATTCTATGTGCACATATATAAAGTTTATTATATAGAAAAAATAAGCCACTGTTTTATGTCTTCACTATTTGCTTTTGGTGTCAAATCAACCCACTGTAAGTTATCTTTATTATCAACTAGAAAAATATTACTAATTGTTAGCAATTTGACAAAGCATGGATCCTCTATCCAAGGCACTTGTCCTCAGTATAATATATTTATACATGACCCTATATTTTACTCCTAACTGACATACTATTGGATGATGTTCTATGTAGAATATATAGCAATTGAGTAATTCCATCCCTTCATCCTTAAAATATCATCTTCATCAGTATTGTTTAGTAGGTTCTATGTAAAGAAAAATAGACCAAACGACAAAATAAACCTCTGTTGATGCCATATTCCTCTTCAACTACTGTCCTGTCTGTTCCTCTTATGGCCCAATTTTTAGAAAAGTATTAGGGGGTAGAAACTTAATCCATAATGGATGTATAGAGAATATGTATTGATCAGGGTTCCAGAGAAAAAGAACCAAGAGAGTGTGTGTGTGTGTGTGTGTGTGTGTGTGTATGTGTGTGTGTGGTCTGTGTGTAAAGGGATATGTATTTTAAGGAACTAGCTTATGTGATTATGGAGGTGAGTCCCCAAATCAGCCAAGTAAGTTGACAAGCTGGAGACCCAAGAGAGCCAATGGTGTAGTTCCTATGTGAAAGACAACAGGCTCAAAACCCAGATAAAGTTGACATTTTAATCCAAAGGCAGGAAAAATTCTCAATTCTCTTACTCTGAGGAAGGTGAACTTTTTCTTCTGTTCAGGACTACAACTGATTAGAGACCAACCAACATTAGGGAGAACAATCCGCTTTACTCATTCTACTGATTTAAATGTTAATCTCATCCAAAAACACCCCCACAGAAACACCCAAAATAATGTTTGACCAAATATCTGAGTACCTCGTAGCCCAGTCAAGTTGACACATAAAACTAATCATTTCAAAGTGTAATCATCTCTTATATAACATGAGTTAATGTTTATTTCAAGTCCCACTCCTCTGAAGAAATGTGATTATAGTCAAATGGGATCTGCTCAATTTCCTAGGGTTGTCTTAAAGTTCCTGGAAGCTTGTGTAACCAGATCTTTTAGAAAAAAGAAGCACCGCCTCATCTTGAGGTCATGTAATTTCTTATTGCAACTCCCTGTTTTCCTAACCACATGGACACTTCAGGTTCAAGATCATTCTGTTACTTTTCATGCCATGATTAAGCATCTAGAAATTATTCCACTGCTTTAATAGTACTCTTTAAAATAAAACTCTGAATGAGGTTGTCAAGAAGCTAAGACCCGAGGTGGAGCAAGATGGCAGAGGAGTAGGAGACCTGGAGTTTGTCTGGTCCCAGGAATTCAGCTGGATAGGGATCAAACCATTCTGAACACCTACAAACTCAACAGGAGATCGAAGAAAAGAATAGCAACAACTCTCTGAACAGAAAAGCGACCACTTACTGGAAGGCAGGACGTGCGGAGAAGTGAATCCAAGACGATATTCGGGAGGATAGACGCCAGGGAAGGGGGCCTCTGGCGGCCTCTTCTGGCAAGTGATACAGCCGCAGAGCACAAAATCAGAACTTTTAGAAGTCTGCTCTGCTGAGGGACGTCGCTCCGTGGCTAAGCGGGGGGTGGAACCCTCGCGGGACAGTGTGGTCTCGGGACCCTCGGGGTCACAGGAAGACCAGGGGTGCCTGAGTGTGGCAGAGCTCCCAGGTAACGGAGCAGGGAAGCCGGCTGCAGAGGCGGAGCCGAGGCACAGGCTCTCAGCTTCGGGTTGCCATAAACCATGATCCGTGGCACAGTCGGGCCACTGCTCCTCCAGCAGGGACCCAACAAGCGGCAGATCCGGGGAGACTCACCTTCCTCCCCCAGGAGGAGCGGCGCGGGAGCTAACCACAAGGATCTGCTGGGTTTGGAGACTCCGCACAGGGTCGGGTGCCAGAGATAGAAACGTTCAGTCACAGGCCGGGTGAGCACGGAGTGCGGCTGGAGACCAGGGAGATGGGAGTGATTGACTGCTTTTCTCTGGGGGCGCACTGAGGAGTGGGGCCCCGAGTTCTCGGCTCCTCCGAGGCGGAGATTGGGAGGCCGCCATTTTCACTCTTGGCCTCCAAAGCTGTACTGAAAGCTCGCAAGGAACAAAAGCTCCCGAGAGCAAAACTGAGCAGATTACTTAGGCCAGACCCGCAAGGGCGGGGCAATTCCGCCTCCGCAAAGACATTTGGGAACCACGGCAACAGGCCCCTCCCCCAGAAGATGAGCAAGAACAACCAGCCAAGACCAAGTTTACCATCAATGAGAACGGCAGAACTCCAGCACTAGGGGAATAATGCACATAGAATCCATGGCTTTTTTACCATGATTCTTTAGTCTTTCAAAGTTAATTTTTATTTAACTTTTTTTTCTTTTTTGAATTTTTCTTTTTCCCTTTTTCAACCAACATCTTATCAATCCCTTTTTTAAAAAACATTTTTATTTTTCATTTTTAGAGTCATAGTCTATCCCTTCATAGTAGTTACCCTTATTTTTGGCATATATATATAAGTTGTTCTCTCTTTAAAATTTTGAGATAGTTTCTTCTAACAGATCAAAATATACCCTAAATCTCTAGTGTATGGTTTTGTTCTACTCTCCTTCCTGATCACATTCTCTCCCTTTTTTTCTTTTCTTTTTAAATCCTCTTCTTTCTTTTTTCAAACAACTTCTTATCAATTACTTTTATAAAATTTTTTATAATTTTCATCTTTACAGTCATATTCCATCCCTTCATCGTATCAACCCTTATTTTTGTACATATATAAGTTTCTCTTTCTTTAAAATTTTGGGAGGCACTTTCTTTTAACAGACCAAAATACACCCAAAATCTAGTGTGTGGCACTGATCTATGCACCAGCCTGATCATATTTGATCATATTCTGGTTTTTTTTTGTTTTGTTCTGTTTTTGTTTGTTTTTATCTTTTTTTATCTTTTTCTTTTTCTTTTTCTTTCTTTCCCTTTCTTTTCCCCCGGCTTCAGATCTTTTCTGATTTGTTTAGAGTATTTTCTGGGGACGTTGTTACCCTGTTAGCATTTTTTCTCTCATTAATCTATTCTCCTCTGCACAAAATGACAAGACGGAAAAAATCACCTCAACAAAAAGAACAAGAGGTAGTACTAACTGCCAGAGACCTACTCAATACGGACATTAGTACGATGTTGGATCTAGAGTTCAGAAACTTTAAAGATATTAGCTGGGCTTGAGAAAAGCATGGAAGTTATAAGAGAAACGTTTTCTGGAAAAATAAAAGAACTAAAATCTAACCAAGTTGAAATCAAAAAGGCTATTAATGAGGTGCAATCAAAAATGGGGGCACTAACTGCTAGGATAAATGAGGCAGAAGAGAGAATCAGTGATAGAGAAGACCAAATGATGGAAAATAAAGAAGCTGAGAAAAAGAAAGATAAACAACTACTGGATCACGAGGGCACAAATTGAGAGATAAGCGATACCATAAGACGAAACAACATTAGAATAATTGGGATCCCAGAAGAAGAAGAAAGAGAGAGAGGGGCAGAAGGTATAGTGGAGCAAATTATAGCAGAGAATGTCCCTAATTTGGGGAAGGAAACAGGCATCAAAATCCAGGAAGCACAGAGAACCCCTCTCAAAATCAATAAAAATAGGTCAACACCCCGACATCTAATAGTAAAACTTACGAGTCTCAGAGACAAAGAGAAAATCCTGAAAGCAGCTCAGAAGAAGAGATCTGTAACCTACAATGGTAGAAACATTAGATTGCCAACAGACCTATCCACAGAGACCCGGCAGGCCAGAAAGGAATGGCATGATATATTCAGAGCACTAAACAAGAAAAATATGCAGCCAAGAATACTATATCCAGCTAGGCTGTCGTTGAAAATAGAGGGAGAGATAAAAAGCTTCCAGGACAAACAAAAACTAAAGGAATTTGCAAACACGAAACCAGCCCTAAAAGAAATATTGAAAGTGGTCCTCTAAGCAAAGAGAGAGCCTAAAAGCAACATAGACCAGAAAGGAACACAGACAATATACAGTAACAGTCACCTTACAGGCAATACAATGGCACTAAATTCATATCTTTCAATAGTTACCCTGAATGTAAATGGGCTAAATGCCCCAATCAAAAGACACAGGCTATCAGATTGGATTAAAAAACAAGACCCATCAATATGCTGTCTGCAAGAGACTCATTTTAGACCCAAAGACACCCCCAGATTGAATGATGTTGTTAAACCATTTACCATGCTAATGGACACCAAAAGAAAGCTGGGGTGGAAATCCTTATATCAGACAAATTAGATTTTAAACCAAAGACTGTAATAAGAGATGAGGAAGGACACTATATCCTACTTAAAGGGTCTATCCAACAAGAAGATCTAACAATTGTAAATATCTATGCCCCTAACATGGGAGCAGCCAATTATATAAGGCAATTAATAACAAAAGCAAAGAAACACATTGACAACAATACAATAATAGTGGGGGACTTTAACACCACCCTCACTGAAATGGACAGATCATCTAAGTAAAAGATCAACAAGGAAATAAAGACTTTAAATGACACACTGGACCAAATGGACTTCACAGACATATTCAGAACATTCCACCCCAAAGCAACGGAATACACATTCTTCTCTAGTGCCCATGGAACATTCTCCAGAATCGATCACATCGTAGGTCATAAATCAGGTCTCAACCGGTACCAAAAGATTGGGATCATTCCCTGCCTATTTTCAGACCACAATGCTTTGAAACTAGGACTCAGTCACAAAAGGAAAGTTGGAAAGAACTCAAATACATGGAGGCTAAAGAGCATCCTACTAAAGAATGAATGGGTCAACCAGGAAATTAAAGAAGAATTAAAAAAATTCATGGAAACCAAAGAAAATGAAAACACAACTGTTCAAAATCTTTGGGAGGCAGCAAAAGCAGTCCTAAGAGGCAAATATATAGCAATATAAGGCTTTCTCAAGAAACAAGAAAGGTCTCAAGTATACACCTAACCCTACACCTAAAGGAGCTGGAGAAAGAACAGCAAATAAAGCCTAAACCCAGCAGTAGAAGAGAAATAATAAAGATCAGAGCAGAAATCAACGAAATAGAAACCAAAAGAACAGTAGAACAGATCAACGAAACTAGGAGCTGGTTCTTTGAAAGAATTAACAAGATTGATAAACCCCTAGCCAGACTTATCAAAAAGAAAAGAGAAATGACCCAAATCAACAAAATCATGAATGAAAGAGGAGAGATCACAACCAACACCAAAGAAATACAAACAATTATAAGAACATATTATGAGCAACTCTATGCCAGCAAATTAGATAACCTGGAAGAAATGGATGCATTCCTAGAGATGTATCAACTACCAAAACTGAACCAGGAAGAAATAGAAAACCTGAACAGACCTATAACCACTAGGGAAATGGAAGCAGTCATCAAAAATCTCCCAACAAACAACAGCCCCGGGCCAGATGGCTTCCCAGGGGAATTCTACCAAACATTTCAAGAAGAATTAATACCTATTCTTCTGAAACTGTTCCAAAAAATAGAAATGGAAGGAAAACTCCCAAACTCGTTTTATGAGGCCAGCATTACCTTGATCCCCAAACCAGACAAAGACCCCATCAAAAAGGAGAATTACAGACCAATATCCTTGATGAACATGGATGCAAAAATTCTCACCAAAATACTAGCCAATAGGATCCAACAGTACATTAAAAGGATTATGCACCATGACCAAGTGGGATTTATCCCTGGGCTGCAAGGTTGGTTCAACATCCACAAATCAATCAATGTGATACATTATAAAAAGAAAGAACAAGAATCATGATCCTTCAATAGATGCAGAAAAAGCATTTGACAAAGTACAGAATCCTTTCTTGATCAAAACTCTTCAGAGTATGGGGATAGAGGGTACATACCTCAATATCATAAAAGCCATCTATGAAAAACCCACAGCGAATATCATTCTCAATGGGGAAAAACTGAGAGTTTTTCCCCTAAGGTCAGGAATGTGGCAGGGATGTCCACTATCACCACTGCTATTCAACATAGTATTAGAAGTCCTAGCCACAGCAATCAGACAACAGAAAGAAATAAAAGGCATCCAAATCAGCAAAGAAGAAGTCAAACTCTCACTGTTTGCAGATGATATGATACTTTATGTGGAAAACCCAAAGACTCCACCCCAAAACTGCTAGAACTCATACAGGAATTCAGTCAAGTGGCAGGATATAAAATCAATGCACAGAAATCAGTGGCATTCCTATAAACCAACAACAAGACAGAAGAAAGAGAAATTAAGGAGTTGATCCCATTTACAATTGCACCCAAAACCATAAGATACCTAGGAATAAATCTAACCAAAGAGGCAAAGGATCTGGACTCAGAAACTATAAAATACTCATGAAAGAAATTGAGGAAGACACAAAGAAATGGAAAAACGTTCCATGCTCATGGATTGGAAGAACAAATATTGTGAAGATGTCAATGCTACCTAGAGCAATCTACACATTCAATGCAATCCCCATCAAAATACCATCCACTTTTTTCAAAGAAATGGAACAAATAATCCTAAAATTTGCATGGAACCAGAAAAGACCCCGAATAGACAGAGGAATGTTGAAAAAGAAAAGCAAAGCGGGCGGCATCACAATTCCGGACTTCCAGCTCTATTACAAAGCTGTCATCATCAAGGCAGTATGGTACTGGCACAAAAATAGACACATAGATCAGTGGATCAGAAGAGAGAGCCCAGAAATGGACCCTCAATTCTATGGTCAACTAATCTTTGACAAAGCAGGAAAGAATGTCCAATGGAAAAAAGACAGTCTCTTCAACAAATGGTGTTGGGAAAATTGGACAGCCACATGCAGAAGAATGAAACTGGACCATTTCCTTACACCACACACAAAAATAGACTCCAAATGGTTGAAAGACCTAAATGTGAGACAGGAGTCCATCAAAATCCTAAAGGAGAACACAGGCAGCAACCTCTTCAACCTCAGCCGCAGCAACTTCTTCCTAGAAACATCGCAAAAGGCAAGGGAAGCAAGGGCAAAAATGAACTATTGGGACTTCATCAAGATAAAAAGCTTCTGCAAAGCAAAGGAAACAGTCGACAAAACCAAAAGACAACCGACAGAATGGGAGAAGATATTTGCAAATGACGTATCAGATAAAGGGCTAGTATCCAAAATCAATAAAGAACTCATCAAACTCAACACCCAAAGAACAAAGAATCCAATCAAGAAATGGGCAGAAGACATGAACAGACATTTTTCCAAAGAAGACATCCAAATGGCCAACAGACACATGAAAAAGTGCTCAACATCGCTCGGCATCAGGGAAATCCAAATCAAAACCTCAATGAGATACCACCTCACACCAGTCAGAATGGCTAAAATTAACAAGTCAGGAAATGACAGATGTTGGCTGGGATGCAGAGAAAGGGGAACCCTCCTACACTGTTGGTGGGAATGCAAGCTGGTGCAACCACTCTGGGAAACAGTATGGAGGTTCCTCAAAAAGTTGAAAATAGAGCTACCATATGATCCAGCAATTGCACTACTGGGTATTTACCCCAAAGATACAAATGTAGGGATCCGAAGGGGTACGTGCACCCTGATGTTTATAGCAGCAATGTCCACAATAGCCAAATGTGGAAAGAGCCAAGATGTCCATCGACAGATGAATGGATAAAGAAGAGGTGGTATATATACAATGGAATATTATGCAGCCATCAAAAGGAATGAGATCTTGCCATTTGCAACGACGTGGATGGAACTGGAGGGTGTTATGCTGAGTGAAATTAGTCAATCAGAGAAAGACATGTATCATATGACCTCACTGATATGAGGAATTCTTAATCTCAGGAAACAAACTGAGGGTTACTGGAGTGGGGGGTGGGGTGGGAGGGATGGGGTGGCTGGGTGATAGACACTGGGGAGGGTATGTGCTATGGGGAGCACTGTGAATTGTGCAAGACTGTTGAATTTCAGATCTGTACCTCTGAAACAAGTAATGCAATATATGTTAAGAAAAAAAAAAAAGAACAAGATAGCAGGAGGGGAAGAATGAAGGGGGGGAAATCAGAGGGGGAGACAAACCATGAGAGACAATGGACTCTGAAAAACAAACTGAGGGTTCTAGAGGGGAGGGGGGTGGGGGGATGGGTTAGCCCGGTGATGGGTATTAAAGAAGGCACGTTCTGCATGGAGCACTGGGTGTTATGCACAAACAATGAATCATGGAACACTACATCAAAAACTAATGATGTAATGTATGGTGATTAACATAACAACAAAAAAATTAAAAAAAAAAAAAAGAAGCTAAGACCCTTCAGATGTTCCCTTTATGGAGACTTGCTGTCCTTTTAAGAGTTTTCTCTTAAAGCAAGATGTAATGCAACTAAAGAACCTGGATATGTATATACAGTGTCACCTCCTGCCAAGCCCAGGAGCTCCTGGTGGAAGCACAATGATGTGGGAATGAAAGTGAGGCCTGCTCCATCTCATGTCTCTCCCAAATACTTCATCTATGTCAGAGCTTAGGTTTTTGGAACCAAATATAGGAATACATGTTGTGCTGCTATCCTTTCTCTTCCATTCCTCCTCTGATATGAGCCAGATGTTTAAAGGGAGGAGAAAGGAGACACTCAAAGAAAGAAATGAAATACTGGGGGAAAAATAAAAGAATCATTTAAGGTCTTAGAGCATTATCCTACAACATAACTGCCCATACTTCATGCCTTTGTATTATTGTATTATTAAAAAGCCTGGGAATATTTAAATAATTATAACTGTTTAAGTAAAATAATGCCCAAAAATATGTGTTACAATTCTTTAAGCTTACTTGCAAAAACAAACCAAAATAAAACACACACACACACACACACACAGTAGAGATTATTATACAAATCCCAAAGTAAAACCTGGAGCTCGTATTTGTGTAAGTACATGGGAATAGATACTCCAACACGTAAGAACTATGTGACCTTATAATTTATTTCACATCTTGCAGCCCAATTTTCCTCATCAATAAAATAGGAGTAATACTGAATCTCTGAAAAGAGCCAGTAAGTGTTTGCTAGGTTCCCTCTATGTCATCCTGAGTGTAAAATGGGTTTCTACATTTCTTGCAAATCCCCAAAGTATAAAACCTAGTGTCACTATGAAAAATAGTTCATCTTGAAATTGCCATTCTCCTATTGTCATACTTTCAATCATTTCTTCTTTCTTTTCACCTACTCTTCATTCTTCTGTTTTTTCCACATTCTTACCACCTTCATGTGCATTTATCCACACCACGTATTACGTTTTTTAGGCACCTAAATTTTTTTTTAAAGATTTTATTTATTTATTTGTTTGTTTATTTATTTATTTATTTGTCAGACAGAGAACACAAACAGGGGGAGTAGCAGGCAGAGGGAGAAGCAGGCTCTCCACTGAGCAAGGAGCCTGATATGATCCCAGGACCCCAGGATCTTGACCTGAGCCGAAGACAGATGCTTAAACCAACTTAGCCACCCAGGCGTCCCTAGGCACCTAGATTTGATTTGGCCAAAATCTGTGCACATTTTAGAATTAATAAATTAATGAGTGTTTTTATTTTTTATATGTATAAATTATGATTGCTGTTCTCTCACAAGATATAAGAACACTAGAGTTGCTAGTGTTTCTACTTATCAAAGAACATAGATTTGCTTTCAAAAACTAAGCTATATTGAATTCCTTCAATTCATATTATTTTATTAATTTCATTATTTTATTTAAATATTGCATACAAGGTAGGGAATTGATTTTATGTTATTGTTTTTCAGTACCATCATGTAGTATGTCTCCAAGTCAGCTACCTAGAATCCTGACTGCTCTCAGAGAAGCTGTGGCCAACCAAACAGTGACAACATTAGAAAAATGCTTTTAGGAACATCACAAACATGTTTACACTTCAGCATGGAGCTTTTACTGCCTATGCTTCTTATGGTAACAATTTTCCAAAGACTGTACTTCTAAATAATGGCTAGCTGATTTTCCACCATTATTCAGACAAAACTCAGAAATAGTAAGATAGCATAGAAGAAAAAGTAAGTTTGAGAGGGAGAGGGAGTAAAACCATGAAAGCAAGTTTTTATGTATACTGATCATCTAGTTTCTCGTAAACAAATTCTTAGTTATTTTTATTGTTGGTTATACAATATTGAAAACAATGGGCATGGCCATTTAATTCTACTCAATGAATAGTAAGTGTAATTCCCCCTCTTGCCTGGTATCCTCTAATGGTGACTAAAATGTAAAATCAAGTTTACAATTTATGTTCATATGTGAATGAGCTCAAGTCTAAGGAGGAATCCAGCCCCCATCCAGAACTCTTCAGTATTTCTAGAATCTTTAAAGAGACATTACATCAACACACAGACCTATCTATCAGCTACAGCCACCACAAGCAGCCTCGATCTCTCTCTCCTACCCTGGCTCTGTCTGTAGACATCCAATATGTGGAGCTACTTGAAAATTCACGGTGTTGCCATTATTGGTTTCACTGCACCAGTATTAATTACTTTGTAGAACAGGTCTCTTTTAGCAGAATAAAATCACTTATCCATTTACTATCATTCTAAACACACTTTTGTGAAGAAAGCCATGAGACGACTGGCTTCCCACTGAATGATACACACTTGAGTACATTAAAAAACTTCCGCCTGCTTGAGGTTTTATTACTGATCTATTTATTTTCTTTTGCCACATTTTTATCATTTTACATCATCTTCTAAGACCACATTACTTCCCCAGGCATTAGCTACCCACTACTTCCCATGTATCATTTCATGTCTGGAGATATTTCCCAAATACATGTTTCATTACTGATTTGAGCCTTCATTTCCATTCATGCCCGGGCATGCATAATCTCTCATAAAGGTGAATTTCAGTATCATGGTCTGCAACATCAGCATCACCTCCATACGCTAGAACTACTGTTTTAGTCTAGACCTCGTATTATGCATTAAGAATTAGAGGTAGATTTTTGTTTCATTTTGTTTTGCTTTGTTTTAATACAATCTTGTACTGATTCACATTAGGTAGTATCAGTGGTTGATGCTTTGGAATTGGGTATACTTGTGAATGTTAACATATATGCTAAAGTTAAGATCAGATCATGAATTATTCAGAAGCTCTTGTAAAATAAAGGTAAGTTTAAAAGTCACTTTTCTTGATTTAAAGACTAAGAAAATGGTATTAATTTTCAGATGTCTACTTTAACTTTTCAGAGTAAGCTGTGTGTTCAGCTAGTCTCGTCCTCCTTGGACCAGTGAACTGACTGCACAAGGCTTTCTCACGGCAATGGGAGAAGCACACCCAACTACGTAAGTATACTTCAAGCACTGACCAAAGAAGTCTCTCACTCTCTAGTTCACTCTTCCAAGGCTTAAGGAAAGGAGAATCTTATACTTTCCCAAGGAAATTGAGGCGGGGCGGTAAGTTGATTTTTTTAAAAAATAATAATTTAATCAAGAGGAGGTGCTATTCCATTTTCCAGTTGAGCGAGGATTGTTGCTTGGAGCAGGTGAAAGGGGCACACATGAAGAGAATTGTAAGATTAAGGATATTTAGAAAGTAATATACATAGCACATAAGGATAGGCTGTGATGAGGCTAGGGAAAGGTCTGTTGAGGAAGTATCAAGCATGAATTTAATTGCTTGATGCCCAGTGTGAACATCCACAGAGACAGTGAACAGTGCAAGAGATGAAGGTGGGAGTTGGGGGTTGTAAATAACGGTCATCATTTCTAGAGTTAGTATCATCATAATTATTGATGATATTACTCGTTTGGGAAATTGATGAGAGTATACTGCCTTCAGGGCTATATTTCCCAAGCTCGGACATAAGTCTATCTCAGGGCACTGAAATCACTCAGCTATGTCCGGCCCTATCAGCACTTTCTCTCCTCCACAAAACAGTTCTCTAATATCATCCATCCAGCCTTCCCTCCCATCTTGGTATTGCCATGGACACCAACAGTAAAAATTACTGCATCTATTCACTGGTCTTTGCAGAAATTGCTTTAGGTTCCACCCCTACTTTCTATTTTAAACTGATGTGTGTATGCACCTATGCATATATAAACGTGTGTGGGAGGGGTGAGTGAACTTTTCCAGTTTCTGTCCTATGGACTTTATATTTTTCACTCTCATTCTCTAATTAACCACTTTCAGACTAGTGAATTGGTTTGACCTGAATTCCAGATTTTAGTTATTAGAAATATGTTAGTCCTAGTATTTCTATTCTGGTTCATCAGTTGCAGTCATAAAGCAGGTACATGGATTCTCTCGCTCTAAACCCAGGCTTTTTTTTTTTTTTTTAAAGATTTTATTTATTTATTTGAGAGAGAGAGAATGAGAGACAGAGAGCATGAGAGGGAGGAGGGTCAGAGGGAGAAGCAGACTCCCTGCCAAGCAGGGAGCCCGATGCGGGACTTGATCCTGGGACTCCAAGATCATGACCTGAGCCGAAGGCATTCGCTTAACCAACTGAGCCACCCAGGCGCCCCTAAACCCAGGCTTTGAGATAGTCTATGCCACGCTGACCTCAGAACCCTGGGCCCCTACTTGTACAGAAGACAGGATTGAA
This sequence comes from Neomonachus schauinslandi, assembly GCF_002201575.2. Classification (NCBI taxonomy): domain Eukaryota; kingdom Metazoa; phylum Chordata; class Mammalia; order Carnivora; family Phocidae; genus Neomonachus; species Neomonachus schauinslandi. The sequence goes on from NC_058405.1 coordinate 153,569,581, forward strand.
AAAAAATGTGTATTGGTAATTTTGGTAAAAGAAAACCGTAAATATATGGAGCGCCTGGCTGGCTCAGTCGTTAAGCGTCTGCCTTTGGCTCAGATCATGATCCCAGCGTCCTGCAATCGAGTCCCACATCGGGCTCCCTGCTCAGCGGGAAGCCTGCTTCTCCCTCGCTCACTCCCCCTGCTTGTGTTCCCTCTCTCGCTGTGTCTCTCTCTGGCAAATAAATAACTAAAATCTTAAAAAAAGAAGAAAGAAAACTGTAAATATAGAATACTTTTACCATAATAGTTGTGACAATATGTTCTGCCTAGAAATCAAAACAGGATCTAAAAAATGAGGCTTACTTCCACTTAAAACATTTTACTACTGAAGTAGTTAAATTATATTTACATCTATTAATGACTTAGCTCAGTACCAGCGTAAATGCATCTAGATCTCACACACACACACACGCATGCGCGATTCCTGGTAAATTACTTAGTGTTTTCAGCACAGCTGCACAATGTATTTATTAATTGCCTGTAGAATCAGCAAAATATGTTCAATAAGTGCCACCTTGCCATATATTGTACATAATCACACAGCTGAGCCACACAGTTGTTTATGTCATTTTATAATCGTGCTAATAATTACCAGACAACTAAATTATTCAGGAAACCATAAATGTTACATTTAATTACTTTATCATTTTTGTATGTTGCCATGGAGATTAAATTGTTAACTCAATCCATAAATTCAGTTCTTTTCTAATTTCTGCCTTTATCAATATGAATGTGGCATGAATTAATAAACTAGGAAGCATGTGCAAACAAGTTAGTATTTTCTTGGTATGTCTTCTAGTCACACAGTTTCTATATGATGCTGTGAAAATTTATAAGGTTCTCTCTAACATCTTCAAAGCATTCCTGAGCTCTGAAAATTAAAGGGAGAGGAATAAAATAAATCTTTCATAAGATACAATTTCCACCTTCTGTCAGGAACTAACTGATTAGAAAACACTTTATAGGTTAAACCAACCATCACATTTTTATGGTTCTGTGTATTTCCAAATGTAAAGAATAAAGCTTTCTCACTATAAACTATCCCCATACAGTAAACACTAGCATGGTCCACAACCCCAGTCGGTGTAACAATTCATCATATATCTAGTTTTGTTTTGCTATGGTGTCTTTTTTTTATAGGCCTGCAAATTTCCCTAAGAATATCCCTGCATCTAAAATCATTTATAACTTAAAACTATCTTGTAATAAACACTAAATGTGTGCCAAGTCTTCCCATAAAGCACCCAGCGTCCATCTCACAACATTTTGAGTATAAGAAACTTGGGTCATTAAAATGAGTTACTCTTCTTGTAGGTAACAGGTATTGAAAGTATCCAAAGATGCACTCAGGGTCTTAAAAATCACTTGAAGACTCTAGCTATACTGAAAAATTTAAAACTGTATTACAATTTAATCAAATCTTGAGCCTTTATATATATACAATTCTAATATATCAGTGTTCTTTATGGGTGATAAAAACCACCAAACTTTTTGGACTTATCTGTCTAGTACATATCTGGGGAGACATGCACACTGAAATGCCCTGGATTATTTATGAATAGAGCGAGCTTAGGAGACTAGAGATGCCTAAACTTTGGGTTGAGTTAGATATACATAATGTTATTCATTAGCTCATTTGCAAATATTAATTTATCCAATTGTTGGTACAACATGAATGGTGAAGATACCTGGTAAAATAATAATTCATGTGTTAAAAATTTACAAGCACTTTTACAGATATTTTTCCAATAAAAAACTGAATAATCAGAAAATAATCACACAGTGCTCCAAAATTTCAACAAATGTTGGGTTAAGGTATAAGGGAACACACAAAACCATAGTAGGAGATGGAATGTTAATGATGTCATAATGCCAACAAAGTACTGTAAACATTCAAAAGTGGGAAAAATAAAAAAGGGAAAATTCAAATTCAAGCTCCTGGGGAGACAACACTTTTTTTTTTTCCATAAAATTGAGAATTTGATATGATAAAAAGTAATTAAATATCAAAACATATGACCAGATTATACACCAGGCGACACTCAATCTTTCCTGGCTTATTAATAAAACCTCCCACTTGCTTTTACTGCTTCTAGTCTGTCCCTTTCCAAGCCAAACTCTTTATAGATTTTGGAGACCTTTTTCTAGAGCACAAATGATATATACTATCACTCCAATACTTAAAAATTCTTCTATTGTTCCAAGTTCTCTACAGAATTCACTCTAATAACACTGAATGACATACAAGTCTATTCAAAATGGCACCCTCGCTGAACTCTCTCCTTTCCCAGCCCAGCATTCACCCCTAACATTCCAGACACAGCAGCCATGCTAAATTTGTGGTTAGTCCCCAAAGATAATTGGGTTTTATTTAGCTTCTGGATCTTTGTCTACATAATCACTTCTTTATAAAAAACCTATTTACTCCCTTTACCTGGAATAATTTCTAGTCAAGCTTCCTGTCCCTAATTAGGTGTCACTCCTTAAGAAAATGTCCCCTAGTACTTGAAAATTATATTAGGTGACTTCCCTTCCAACTTGTGCTTCACTCAGGATAGCATATACCATACTGAATTTTCTAAATATTATTACCTATTACTCCAAGAAATATCAGAATAAAATAAAAATTAACAACACTTCTTCTACTAATTCAAAGATGCTCAAGTCTAAAATCTGAAATTTAAAGGTAAAGATGAGTTAAAAGCTATCTTTATATGCCTTCTGGTAATGCTGACTATATTTATTATTCATATTTTATATCTAATAAATTCCTTCTCAGTCCTAACTAACTTTTCCCCTCCCAACTTTTTCCTCTCTTCAGATACCATCTTCTTCACTGTTTGCTAAAAAAACCCGACAAACTGCCAGAGTGTCCCTGGAGGCTTCTCTGTGGCATGGTGAGACAGTCACTCTCTCAGCCAGCCCTGGATCTTTGATATTGATGTGTCTCTCTAGGGGCTGCAGTAAAGATAAATTACTAGTTGTCATTTTTAAAAAATGCCTTTTAGCTCTTCAGACTATAGTCAATGAATAAAACAACTTAAAATAGTAATAAATTGGGATTTATCATTAATGCCATCCCTGCAGTGGCATGTCAATATCAAAGGGCATGCAAAGAAAACCACTAATATTAAACTTCAAGCTGAGATACAGATCACATTCATGCATCTTGCCTAACAACTGAGGGGAAAAAAGCGAGCATCATGAAGGAATAGCAAGTAATCAGTAGAAAAATTAAGAAGTGAAAGGGAACACATGGAGATTTGAGAAAAGCCAAATTCTATGTTTAAATTTAGAATTAGTCCAGAGAGCCCTTTTCAAATTCAGTTGACAATTCAGGTGCTTAGATCAGAGTGAAAGGTAACAGTAGAAACACAAGCTCGCAAATATCTACCTGTTGCAAAGCTGGTTCTTGACAAATACCACCATGATCGTTCGTTCAGACAAGTCTAGGATTCCACCACAGATCTACTTAGCTGAAAAGACTTGGCAACCTCCTTGGAAAGAAGCTATCCTAGATGAATGAAAATAGGAAGGTTTGAGTGTAATGTGGTGACCTTTTTTGAATCACTGGAGACTAAGATCCATGGGCATATATCTGATCCTTGAGCAAGAAGAGCTGCAAATAGAAATCAAAGGTGTTTCACTTCTCCGTGATGTCAGAGGAATAAGAAAACACTTCGGGGAGTCTAATGTTAAGCAAGTGGAATGAAAGAGAAGAATCGTTCTCACTGTAGTGAAAGTAGTGCATAACTCTTATATGTCAAGAGCCCCAGAGTACAGAGTGCAAATTTGGTACACATTGGAGAGGTGTAGCAACTTCTACAGAGAAACTTAGAGTACTGGAGTTTCTCTTTTGGGGAGGAAAACAACATTCTTGATGCAGATAACTAGCATTGTGTGTATTGGGCAATTAGAAGGTTTAATGTATCTGAAAGTGGCTGGCACATAGTAAAGCTCAATGAATACTAACATTATGTTTTTCTCTATCTATACTCAGTCCCTTAGTAATCTCATTAGTCTTTGTCATAGCTTTAAACAGCATCTATAACCTGAGGATTTAGGATAAATTTGGAAGTGAAATTAACAGGATTTGCCTGGATTGGCCATGGAGTTGGTAAAGAAAAGAAGTTAAGATGTCTCTAAGGTTTTATGTGCGAACAAGAGAAAGGATGGGATAGTCACTTACTGAAAGAGGGGGGAGGGGCATGCATCTACAGTTAAGATTGGGAGGTGAGAACAAGATTTCTGATTGGAATATATGGCTTGAAATGTGTATTAAGCAATCAAGTATTGTAAAGTCAAGCTGAATCCAGAGTTCAAAATAACCATCAAGCCTAAATATAAATTTGACAGTCATTAAGTATGAGAATTAATGAGATCACCAAGAAGGGTATGTTGATAGAAAGTGAAAAAAGTTCTCAAAGTCTGAGCTATAGGACACACAAAGCTTTAGAGATCTGAGAGGTCAGAAGAAATCAGCAAAAATGAACAATGGCATAAAAAAAAAAAAAAAAAAAAACAGGACCAAACACTGTACTAGAAGCAAAGTAGGAGAAAGTAAGCAACCTCTGACAAACGTTGCTCATAGCCTGAGATGATGCCTCAGGATCAGTTGCTGACGTTAGCAAGATAAATAATCACTGGTGACATCAATCAGCAAGTCACAGTGAGCCTATACTGTGCCTTTATTCACATGAGAAACAAAAGTACTGCTTCTCTTGGGTGAATACAGACCCCCAAGAAAGTACATGGTTTGGCGAGTAGAACACAAGCTAGATTTCATCCTCCACATGCTAGGCACCCTGGAGCAATGAGAACACACAGAAGTCTAAGCTGCAGCAGTGTAGACAAGAATCGTTTCAGCGATGCAGAGGGCATGAGAAAATGATTGGGGTAGGCTGAAGAGAGAATATAATAAACTAGAAGCACAAATATGAAAGATTTATTAAAGGGAATTGTGCTGTAAAAGGGGGAGAAATAGGGCAGCAGCTGGAGAGGGTAGGAGTATCAAGTGAAGATTTTAAGATTTTTAGCAGATGCTATCAGTGGCGTATCCATATAGCGGCACTCTTGTCTCTTACACTCTCATTTTTCCTAGACACATGGATGCTTTTTATTACAACCACATCTCCTGCCCGAGGGCTTTTACTCACTGCAGGAGCACACTGAGTCAGGTGGGATGGGCTGAAGAATACCGCCCCAGGGTACATTAGTCAACCACTGTGGGTGGGACATGGTAAGTAAATACTCCAGCATCCTAAATTCTTATTTTAGGGCCCATGTTCAAACTCAGGGATCTTCTGGGGTTTTTTTTGGATTTTTTTGCTTTTTTCTTAATAATCTCTTACGTTTTGTAGTAGGGCAAATCAATACAAACTGTAGTACCTGGAATGTGCTGTTATCCCAGAATATTTTTTCTCCATGCCAATATACATAGAATACCATAAGCAGTTTGCTTTCACTTGGCAAGAACAGGGATGCATAAAATTTTTGCTCCGTGCCCCACTTAGTTTATAAGGATTTGGCTCTTCACCATCCTACTGAATATTTTTATGCAATCACCAATAGAACCTGGAGAGTGGGAAGCAGTAAGCACCTTGGGTACCTTTGAAACACTAATGAATGGAAGATACACCCCATCATAAAACAGGTACCTTCCATCTCAGTGATGTATCTGTGGACATAGTAGTCTGAGACAACTGAAAATTTTTCCTCCAAAAAGGAACATCTCTAAATGATACAAAATAACTATAATTCAATCTATTTAGTTATACTTTTTTACTAATACAAATATGGGCTTGGGGGTTTTAAAGTGTATTGTTAATAATAATTAACAATATTTAATGGCATAATTTAAACATAAGTACCTTGACAATTTAAAAGCCCGTGTTTTTATTTTATTCTAACGTAAAATAGATTCTGAAAAATGGTATTTCCTTAAAGCATGTACACATAGCCAGGTAAAAACATACACTGAAATATTAATTATATGTTGTACTAATAACAAATGAGAGCTACCTTTTTCCCAAACGCAAGATGTTAAGAGTTTAAAATATTAAAGGTACAACTTTTATGTTATTAAAACTTAGATTTTTATTGCTAATGCAAACATCAATGTTTATGTAGGGAAGTTAAGCTCTTCCAATTTTTAAATCACCATATTAGACTGATTTTAAATGTAGTTTATAAAGAAACATATTATGACATAGCAGCCTCAAAGAATGGTTTCATATGTGAATATTAAATCAAGCTTTCCTGAAAACTATACATCCTTAATTTTGTTCTCAATATAAATTTTTCTCTTCATTTGTTATATTTAGTGAATTTTCATCTGATTCTTCTCTGTTGCCCTCGAAGATTGAACTGTTTTTACTTCTTCAAAGAATAAAAAAATATAATTATCCATTGAGTTAGAAAAATAAAAATATATTAACAAAATATCTGAAGGAGATTTGTCCTTGATGTTTAATATTCACACATTTTAATTTATTGTTAGCAATTTGTTTCTAGTAAGCTGTACTCCCCTTGTCAGAAATATTATTTGATAAAGTTTTGAGTTATAAGTAGTATGTGCCAATTATGTAAGTATATATCAGAATTTAGAACAGGTTAAAAGAAAAGAAAATGCAGTGGTATTCATATTATATGGATATAATGGCTTAATATAATATACATATCTATTGGTATAAAATGTAAACTAGTTTTACAATATATAGTACAAAACTGTGGATTTTACTATAAAACTGTATGGGAAATAGGTGTTAATTATATTTTATTCTCTTTCTCTACCTCAATAGCTTCAAAGGAGAAATGATTTTAACTTTGTCTGAATATTTGAAAATTATTCTATTTATCACCTTTCTATGTGGATAAATAATTAATGACGAGCAGGTTACTTTTGTTATTGAAAATATGAAAATGTTGTTCATATCACTTTATTGTTTCAAGTTTTGGGAACTCAATTATTTGTACCTGCAAAATAACTTACACCTCTATTAAAAATTTGTGCTGAGTATGAAAGGTGCTGAAAAAAGGTTTTCCATGCATATCTAAAAATATGCTTTATATTTCTTTATCACAAGAAAAAATGTTAAGATGTAACTGAAGGCATCTTTCTGTTTGGTCAAAATGCATAAGCATCTAAACCTCAACTTGAAATAAATTTAGGTAATATTCCAGGAGGCTGTACTCTTCCATTTGTATCTGCTTGACTGTGGGTAGAGAGAAAACCCTGTATCAGTAACTGCCCCTTATGCTTCAGTTCAATTTATATTGTCCCCGCTGATGCTGAAATCCTAGCCTGGGTGTTTTGTTTTTGTTTTTAATTTTATTTTATTATGTTAGTCACCATACAATACATCATTAGTTTTTGATGCAGTGATCCACGATTCATTGTTTTCGAGTAACACCCAGAGCTCCATGCAGTATGTGCCCTCCTTAATACCCATCACCCGGCTAACCCATCCCCCCAACCCCCTTCCCTCTAAAACCCTCAGATTGTTTCTCAGAGTCCATAGTCTCTCATGGTTCATCTCTCCCTCCCCGCCCCTTCTTTTTTCCCTTCCTTCTCCTAATGTCCTCCATGCTATTCCTTATGTTCCACAAATAAGTGAAACCATATGATAATTGACTTTCTCTGCTTCACTTATTTCACTTAGCATGGGTGTTTATTAGCAATCACATTTTGGCTATGAAAACAAGAGGAGTAAAAATATTTCAAGCTTCCTCAACTCCTGGATAACAGGATTCTTCTTAACTAAAAATGTGGGGGTCCTTGCAGGGTAGGCACTAAGTAAGATTTCATCATATAAATGCACCACAGTTCATTCAGTCACCAATTAGTTATATTTGTTTTTTGGCCTATATGAATAAAGCTGCTATGAGCATTCACATGCATGTGTTTATGTGGGTAAATACCTAGGAGATAGATGGCTAGATGTTGTGGTAAGCTACCAAACTCTCTTCCAAGATGCCTATGGTATGTTGTACTCCCACCAACAATGATTGGTGGTTCCTATTGCTCTACATCCTCACCAGTAATTGTTACAGTCAGTTTGGGGGATTTTAGATGTTTTAATAGGTGTGTAGTAGTATCTTATTGTTGTTTTAATTTACAATCACCTAGTTGATAAATAATGAGGAGCATAATTTCATATACTTATTCACGATCTATGTCTCTTCTTTGGTGAGGTGTCTATTCAGATCGTTCCCCCTTTTGTTAATTAGATTATTAGGTTTTTTATTGTTAAGTTTTAAGAGCTCTTGTATATTTTAGATACAAGGTCGTTATTATGTATGTTTTCAAATATTTTCTCTCAATCTGAGTTTGACCTTTCATTCTCTTAACAGGGTTTTGCACAGAGCAGAAGTTTTACATTTTAATCAAGTTCAAGCTTGGAGATGACAACCTAGCAACCAGACATCTAAGACTATTTATATTAATGTTATATTCTGCTAAGTTACTGGGTAGCTCTAGTATGTGTGTTAGCTTTATCATTGATCCTCTTCTGTTTTCTAGTTACACAATCATATCATCTGAAACCAGTTTCACTACTTTTCTTTTTTTTTCTTTTTATTATTTTTTTTATTAACAAATAATGTATTATTTGTTTCAGGGGTACAGGTCTGTGATTCATCAGTCTTACACAATTCACATCATAATTCTTCTCATTGTGTTGTCTGATGGTATTGACTAATGAACCTAATACACCCTTGTCTTGTCCATGCACGCTTTAATTACTCATTGACAACTCCCCAACCTGTTACGTTATCTAGTTGACATCAATTTTTTCTCTACATACAAAGTATAGTAACTGATATTATTATTTCTTATTATTTTATTATTTTTTACTATTCTCTCAAATAGAAAAATAATTATACTATATGGCAAATTATGATCACTGTTTTGTGTAAGGCACCACCTCTTCTTCTATTTATTATTTTCAAAATCTCACTCTTTGTTCTCATTATTACTCTCCCAAATGCAAATATTCTACTGTATTGAATATGTATCCTTGTATTTTATATGTCCATTTAAAAAAGAGGCTGGGATGTTTTGTGAGAATATTTTAAATGCACATAAATTATCTTGTGTTAAGACCACATTCTGTTTCTTACTTTATTCATTAAGCATTGTGTTCTTAAAAGTTATTGGTACTACTGAGTTCACAACTAGCTTGCTGGGGTTTTTTTGTTTTGGGGGGTTTTTTAAATTTTATTATGTTAATCACCATACATTACATCATTAGTTTTTGATGTAGTGTTCCATGACTCATTGTTTGCATATAACACCCAGTGCTCCATTCAGTACGTGCCCTCTTTAATACCCATCACCAGGCTAACCCATCCCCCAACTCCCCTCCCCTCTACAGCCCTCAGTTTGTTTCTCAGAGTCCATAGTCTCTCATGGTTCGTCTCCTCCTCCGATTCCCCCCCTTCATTTTTCCCTTCCTACTATCTTTTTTTTTTTTACATACAATGTATTATTTGTTTCAGAGGTACAAGTCTGTGATTCAACAGTCTTACACAATTCACAGCGCTCACCATGGCACATACCCTCCCCAACGTCTCTCACCCAGCCACCCCATCCTTCCCACCCCCACCTTGCTGTTTCTAATTTTTTTAGGGATCCATAGCATACATCCACTATATTTTATTTCTACAGCCTCCATTTAGGAACATAAAGATCTCTTTCAACTCCCCCACTTCATTTTATTTGGCTTTTTATGGCCCTGTTTGTGATATGGACAGCCAGGTATGAAATGGATGTATACAGAGCATAAATATAAATAATTTGACAACATATAGAAGTGTTGCACATGAGGATGGCCGAAGCAGTATAAACTTCCACAAACGGTGTGTGAGTGGTCCAGTTTTCCAAAATCCTTACTACCACTTGGTACTATGCAACTTTTTAATTCTTGTTAGCCCAATGACAATAAGTAGATATCACCTTTTTAAACATTTTAATTTCTCTAATTATTTATGAGTTTAAATATTTATTCGTATATTTGCTAACCATTTGTGTTTCCCTTTCTACGAATTGCCTGTTTGTATCTTTGCTCATTTTTTTTCTGTTGGATTTTTTGTTGTTCATTTGTTGATTTTCAAGTGCTCCTACTGCATTCTAAGTATCTACCTATTACTGGTTTAATATAATGACAGTGTTCTCTTTCAATTGTTATCCATTATCTCTGTCCATAGTGATTTTGTTAAACCCAAATCCCTAATTTTGGTGAGAACAAACCTATTTTTCACCTTATTTTGTTGCTTCATGATTCTTAATTAATTCTCAAACAATACGTTGTATTTGCCTTTTATCTGTTACATAATGTTAAATTTCACACTGAGTTATTTAAGTCGTCTGGAGCTGGGTGATGTTTTTACAGTAAGTAGGTAAATGAATCAAAATATGTTATTTAAAATTTCTACTCTCTTCATTGCATCTGACATTTTTTGTCTGACTAAAGTGGATCTTTTAAGCGTTTCCTTAGTGAAGCTCATCAAGGTAAGCTTCCTTTACCAAGGGTCTATCCTACAATATGTCAAGACCTCTTAATGGTCCTTTCATAATTCCTATCAGTGTGCAGTGATGGGGTATCTCAGAAAGATCAACCAATTCATCATTTCTCATTTCAATCATGACTAATCTAATCTAGCTTTTACCCCAGATAGATATAAATTTGGTTTCCAAGTTTTCTGACTGATTCTTTTTCATATTTCCTATTCCATTTTACCTTTCTCTCTCTCTCTCTCTCTCTCTCTCTTTTTTTTTTTTTTTTCATGTCTGCCCAGCTATGATGGTTAATTCTATATGTCAACTTGCCTAGGCCACAATACTCAGATATTTGGTCAAACTCAGATATTTGGTCAAACAGTATTCTAGATGTTTAAGTGAAGGTATTTTTTTTGGATGGGATTAAGATATGAATCGGTAGACTCTGAGTAAAGCAAATTGCCCTGCATAGTGTGGGTGGGCCTCATCCAATCAGTTGACAGTCATAAGAAAAAAGACTGACTTGCCCCTAAAAGGGGGAATTCTACAGCCAACTGTCTTTGGATTTGAATTGCCTCTTTCTTGGGTCTCTAGTTTATCGGCCTACCCTGAAGATTTGCATTTACCAGCTTTCACAATGTAAGACAATACCTTGAAATAATCTATTATATATAGAGATGTATAGATACGTATATATGATTGGTATGTTTATATATATAAAGGAGATATAAAGATATATATATTCTATTGGTTCTGTTTCCCTGTAAAACTCTGAATAATACACTGATTTTCATAATATTTTTAGTGGATGTTACATTTGTATTTAATTATCTGGTAATCCTAAAATATTCAAATTTTTTCAGAGGTTCTATTATTGCAGTTTTATCTAGAATAGATTCATTTTTATGTTTGTTGATTTTTTTCAGTTGCATTTCTTAGAATTACATTTCTTCATGCATTTTGAAAATGTCTGTTTATTTGAAGTTCTTTGTTTTTCTTGCTTTCTCATTTATTTTCTCCTCTGTTTCTATGCTATCCATTTTGAAATTGCTCTCACTTGGTTTTTTAAGTCCTCAGTCCAAAACAAGATTTTATATAAAAATTCCAGACCCACAGTGATATTGGAGATATAACAGATATAACCACTAGGCAAGTAGGTACCTAGACACCAGGACCTGGTCAGCTAGCCTCCTCTAAGGCATGTACTTTTAGATACAGATATTGCCCTCAGGCAATGCTGTTGTTTGTTTGTGTCTCTTCCTTCTCATTCATGCTTTTTAGCTGTGATCTTATCTCTAGTACCCCACTGTCCCAGAAGTGATGTTAGTACTAATTATCCTATAAGATTCAAATAATCATTTGCCTTTGCCTGCTTAAAGACCTGCCATGGAAGCCCATGTTTGAGCCCTTCCCTAAATTCTATCCATTTCTTGTCCACAGTTCACATAAATAATTTATTGCATGTACCATCATAGGATAGGCTTCATAATTCTTCACATAGAAACACTCAAAATTAAGTTAGAATATGAAATAAACACCACTGACAGACTCAAAATGAATAAAAAGCAATTGAATAGTGAATGAGTAAGCAAACAAATATGATTATATTTATAATTTATAGTTAAGAGAGGATGGTAGAACATAGTAGGTAAGAAAGATCATAATTTGACAGCTAAATAGGATATGTTTGATCATCTTATGAGTTTAGGGAAGACTTAGTGCAGAATGTAGGATTTTAAGAAATTCATGAAAGAGGAAATAAGAGAGCTGAGTACACTAGCAAAACAAAAGATTCCTTTTGCCACACTATTTCATATATTAGTATTTACCTCTCAGTTATGTAGAAGTTTGCCTAATGATGTGCTCTTTTTTTTGCTTAGATAAGCATTTCTGAAGTTTCAAAGTCTTTAAGATGTTTTGACAAAAGAAAAAAAGCCTTCTTCTAACTAGAAATTAAGTTTTTTTTTTTTTCATTCTTTTTTCCTTGTTTCCAGGAGAAAGACTAAAGAACATATTTACTGTGATACTTTTATCAGGAAGAAACTAACATACCCTAGAGGAAAACACAGTTGATGCAATGCACTCCCTTAAAATTTGTAGTATGAATAAATACTAAAAAGGATAGATTAGGTACATGGTTTAATTAGTCTGGACTAATTGGTTTTAAGAGAAAAAAATCTTTAAATATATGTATACACACACACATACATATATATACATATATACATATATATAATTTTCTTTTTCTTTATAAGTGGTATTTCTCCAGAGATAGTCACTCCTAGACTTTGGTGTTACTTTGGCAATAGTTGGATTAAAAAGCTTCCCAGCTGACAGATCTCAAACTGGGCTGGACTGGATGATTGTAAAGAGCTTTTAAACCATGAAATTCTATGATACATCAGATATCTGGCACTGTAATGTGGTGGAGAGAATAAGAAACTTTAAGTCACAGTGTATGGAGAATCTGCTCTGCATTCGGTCGGTCTTCTATTCATTGTATAAGCCTAATGTCTATGAGTCTCAGTCTCGGTTCAAAAGATGTGGAAATGTGGAAAACAATGCTGTTTGTCTGTTGTGATAGCATATTGAGAGAACAAACATAAAGCACACACTAAAAATGAATTATATTTCTACCCTTTATGAAATAAATGCTAATTAGAGAAGATTTTAGATAATTGTAGTATTTTTAAGATACTGAAATATAATTTTTAAGATGGTGAAACATATTCAGTCACTGCGCTGATTAATCAGATAATGGAAAACACATACACAATTTCTCAACCTCTCTCAACAACAGCATTACCTTCAAGGATTATTTCAATAGTGTATTTCCACTTCCTTCTTTCTTTGGTAATAGCTCAATTTTGAAACTAACAACGGTCTCCTTATCATTAACAACAATAACAACAACAAAAAACATTAACATTAGCACTTCAGGTTCTTATTGTGGTTTTTATTACTGAATTGATCAAATCCATGTCATATAATATGAGGATTAATAAAGAAATTTTAAAATACAGCTCTATATTTTATGGACTAGTTTCCCTTAGAAATATCTATTGTCTTTGTTGTTCTTCAAGATCTTGCAGCTAGAGTCTAAGATTAGGTGGCTGATTTACTCATCTCCTTGGTTTGATGTCCACTGGCATATCTGTTTATCAGCATAGCGTTTATTCTCACTGACAACACTGAATAGTCATTGGCATGTCACTTTATGGGTTTAAAAAAAATGTGTGGTCTGATTAAAGTCACAGAAACTGTGCTGAATAACAGATATACAATGGCCATATCATTACATGATATCAAAACAACTTTCTCTAGCAATATAAGAAATCTTCCTGGATATCCTTTTACAAAAATTGGAAAAGTTCTTGTCTATTAGACTAAAATTTCACTCACTGCATTTTATTTTTAATCTTCAAAGGGAATAGTGATTTAGTTGTCATTTAAGCGATCAGAATCGGTAAAAGGAATATATTGGGCTGCTTCCAGTGACAAAACTCTCAAAACCCTTAGTAAAGAAATGTTCTGAACTAGGAAAAAATGAATTATTGGATGGCAGAAGCAAAACAAAATTTAAGAGACATTGTGTCATGATAATAATGCTATCATTTAATTTAATTCTCAGAAACAGGCACTATTATCCCTACTTTCACAGATGAAGGAACTGAGACACAGAAAGGCTAAGTAAATCAGGGGCACCTGGGTGGCTCAGTCATTAAGCGTCTGCCTTCGGCTCAGGTCATGATCCCAGGGTCCTGGGATCGAGCCCCGCATCGGGCTCCCTGCTCAGCGGGAAGCCTGCTTCTCCCTCTCCCACTCCCTCTCCCACTCCCCCTGCTTGTGTTCTCTCTCTCTCTTTGTCTCTCTCTGTCAAATAAATAAATAAAATCTTTAAAAAAATAAAAGGCTAAGTAAATCACTAAGGACCAACCCAGCACTAACTGCTGGAGCTGGGATTCAAAGCCACTGAATGTGTCTCTGGAATCCATCCTTTTAACTCCCTACAGCCTCACATCTGCACCACAAAATGGAGGCCACAAATAAATGTGCAAACATCTCCCATCTGGCACATAATAATGTTTAGTGAATATGAATCTAAACTTACCTTTACGATACATGAAAATCAAAGCTTCTTTCAATGGGTATACTCTTCTACCATGGAGACTTTTTTTTTTTTTTTGAAGATTTTATTTATTTGTCAGAGAGACAGAGAGAGAGCACAAGCAGGGAGAGGCAGAGGGAGAGGGAGAAGCAGGCTCCCCACTGAGCAAGGAGCCCGATGCGGGGCTCGATCCCAGGACCCTGGCATCATGACCTGAGCCGAAGGCAGACGCTTAACCAACTAAGCCACCCAGGCGTCCTGAGACTTTTATGACCAAGACTCCTTCATAGTTTCTGAAAATAATTAGGAGAAATTCATTGTTGGAAAGTTAAGTGGTTGAAGTATTCTAGTTTCTGGTCTGACATGTAAATAGCGTGGAAGTCATCACTCATGTCCTCACAACAAGAAAAAAGATAAACAAAATTCAACAACTCTCCTTCGACTCAGAATTGAGGTCACAGGGCAAACTACTACCCCAAATCTGGAAGACAGACCTGCAGATCCAGAGAATCACCGCTTCCCAGACACCACGCCCAGGCACAGTCAGCCTGCAGCAGAAGCCAGCATCAGTAGGCAGACTGTAGCTCAGGAGTTAAAAACTCTGAAGACACTCAATAGTAGCCACCCCCCGCCCCGCAAAATTCTTGTGAGTTTCACCTCCAGGGGCCCATTGTTTTTACTGTGAAAATTAGAGAAAAATCCCTTTGTACTTCAAGCAGGAGGAGAGGGAAAGTAACCATTCTGAAATATATTCAGAGTTCTCCATTCTTAATAAGGCCTACCCTTGAGAAAACTTGTTTACCAGAGCCAAACCTACCGGGGTTTTACCGAAGATTAACCAACCTGAGGGAAAAGAAATACCCAATTCAGGCTCCTTTGAAGGCTGATACCTAATTGTAGGGCTATAGTGCAGTTCCCTTGCCTCAGACATTACCGCAGCATCAATAGGGCCCCAGGAAAATGACAAGGGATTGCAGCTAGAAGAACTATAGGCCTCAGACTCTATTTAAGGAATCTTTTAGAAAAATTCAAAGACAACAGAAGAGTTAGAAACAAGGACACTAGAAGAAATTGTAGGCTCTGACAGTAACAGCTACAGCAAACAATAAACGCAGCCTAACTCCTACCCAGATAAAAACAAACAACTACAAAAACTCACACTGAAGACCTATCTACCTCAATTCCTTTTACCTGATGTACAGTTACAAATATGGTAGATATTACTCTCATTATATCTATAATCCCTTTCATGTGAATGGTCTAAATATACCAATTAAAAGACAAAGACTGTCAAAGTGAATTAACAAAAACAAGACCCAACCCTAAGTTGTCTACAAGAAAGTTAAGTGGTTGAGCTCAAGATTCATGTTCTTCAAGGAAAAGTTATTATCCTTCTTAATACTGACCTTTCCTCTCATAAATTATTTCAGTGTTTTTATATCTAGTGTATCTCTTAAAATATGTTGCTTTGCAAATAACAGAAACACACCTCAAACTGATTTAAGCAGACAAAGGGAAAATTCCAGATCCTGTAACTCCTTCGTCCAAAATCTCAGGTCTGGGCTCAGCTCAGAGCTCAAACTCTATCACCACAACCTGGTTTCTCTATTTCTCCAATACATTTCCTCTACATGATTTCATTCTCAGATGGGTTTCAAGACAGCTGCTAGAAGTGCCCAGATTTGAAGCCAATCAAAATAGTGAGATTCTTTTCCCACCATTTGGAACCAAACTCCTTTTATTTTATTGTTCTGACTGGCTTTGGTGGCCGTCTTAAGCCTGCCGTAGTGATCTGAACAATGCAATGTACTGTGTGGATCTGGGTGTATGTGAAGTAAATGCCACTGAAAACATGTAGATGAGGGGGAGTAATGTGTGATCTCCTGGATGGAAAACAGGTAGAGTTACCAGGACAGTAGTGTTTAAGATTACATGCCCTCTATGTGTAGTTGGACTACAACATCAGTGTTTTTTTTCTACACTGTACCCAAATAATTTGCTCATTATTCCTTTCTACAGGGTTTCTAATATATTGCTGGAAAAATGAACTAATTTACCTGAAACCATACTGAATTGAAGGAAATGAACTGAAATAAATTGAAGAGGTGAATAGTAAAAAGTCCTCTCTACTGCATGATTTTGTAGGGAGTAGCACTAGGAAAGTGTACAAAAATAAACTGGTTTTTCACCCTATTCCTCAGTGCAATCGTTTAAACACCAACAAGTAACCATCATCTGAAGTAGAAAAGTGTCTTTTCCTAGTATGTCTGATTTTAAAGTTGACAAATGAGTAGGAGTTTTTTTCATTAGTTTTTAAGCATTTTGTCATACTGCTACCACTTTATGCTGTAAAAGTTCTATGTAATAGTAATAAATCTTTTACAAAGAAAATACATGGGAGAACAATTATAAGTTCTTTAGAAACATCTCTTGACATTTTTAAGATGAGATTCAAATCAGGTTCACCCTCTTCCCCATTTAGGCATGACCTTTTCATATTGAGAGATTATATCGTATAGGTTACTGTACTTCAGGGATGGCTAATTAAAACGTCTCACAACAAAGCACAAAAATAGGAAGAAAAAGAGAAAAAAAGGGATGAAGGATCAACATATATTTTGTCTTCTGCACTTTTCTAATCAAGCTAATCACCTTCACGCAAGGTCTTTCCTCGGTCCCAAAATGAAGTATAATCATACCTTACAAATGGACATCGAGTAAGACGATGTAGGAAGACATTTGTTACACTAAACACACCAAAGAGGTACTCTGAATCCGAATAAGAGCCAAATGTATTTGAAAACTGTCTTGCTTAAAGACTGAATTTCCCAGGGCGCCTGGGTGGCTCAGTTGGTTAAGCGACTGCCTTCGGCTCAGGTCATGATCCTGGAGTCCCTGGATCGAGTCCCACATCGGGCTCCCTGCTCGGCAGGGAGTCTGCTTCTCCCTCTCCCACTCCCCGTTTGTGTTCCCTCTCTCACTGTGTCTTTCTCTGTCAAATAAATAAATAAAATCTTTAAAAAAAAAAAAAAAAAGACTGAATTTCCCAAATATTTGTAAGTTTCAAAAAAAAAAAGTTAGGACTTTACTTTCAAACAGCCATGCTGCCAAAGATTAAAAACAAACCAAATCCAGGGGTGCCTGGGTGGCTCAGTCGGTTAAGCAGCTGCCTTCGGCTCAGGTCATGATCCCGGAGTCCCGGGATCGAGTCACGTATCGGGCTCCCTGCTCAGTGGGGAGTCTGCTTCTCCCTCTGACTTACCCCTCTTGTGCTCTCTCTCTCTCAAATAAATAAATAAAATCTTAAAAAAATAATAAAAAATCCATAAGATGGAAACATTTTGGGAAGAAAGCCAGAAATTAATGTCAATTACACTTCTATTGTCATTTATAACCATTTGGTTAATATGAAGTATTCTTATTTTATTAATGACATTACCAAATATTTAAAAAACACTGCCTGTACAGTTTTGCATTTCTTAGAAAGTTTCTAGCTATGGTGAATTTCATTTCATAATGTCAGTTTTAGGGAGCATAACTAGGCTTAGTAACAACTTTATTTCATAATAGAACTATAAATAATGTCACTATTTTATTAATTTTCTTCTGGTTTCCAAACAAGCCCTATCTTTAGCTAAAATCCACATTTTAGAAATTTACATTTTGATAATCTAAAATTACAAAATCAGTGAGTAGGCACCTAAACTTTATCCATGTTCTACAAAAACTACAAACTAGGTTGCAAATACAGATTAAAATTACAGCCTTCAGTGTTTGCTGTGTGACTGGTCATGGGCTATCACAATTATTTGTTCTGTGGAGGCCACTGCACGGCCCCTGCATTTGCTCCTTTAGTACCTTCTGTCCCCCCCAGACAGCCTGACCTCTGACCTTACACCTTCCCAGAAAAACAAAACAGATTAGGATAGCTTGTTCAGACTGCTATAACAAAGCAAAACAAAACAAAATAAAAACCAAACCAAAACAAAACAAAAAAACAGAGTGGGTGGCTCAAGCAACATTCATTTATTTCTCACAGTTCTAGAGGCTGGGAAGTCTAAAACCAACTTCCCAGCAGATTCTGTTTCTGGTGAGAGCCCACTTCCTGATTCATAGACAAGTGGAGGGTGTTTTGTTTTTGTTTTTAATTTTGCCTTTGCTATGTCCTCACATGGCAGAAGGGATAAGAGCTCTCTTGGGTGTGTTTCATAAGTGCCTAATCCCACTCATAAGGGCTCCACTCCTATGACTCAATCACCTCCCAAAGGCCCTACAGCTTAATAGCATCACACTGAGTTAGGATTTCAACATAAGAATTTTGGGGGTTCACAAACATTCAGTCCATAACAACCAAGAACTCTATAGAGTATATGTCAGACTCATACCTGTTCTATGGAGAGGAGATGGGGTCATGTTCCAGGAACACAGTTTCAGGGAATCCAGTCTTACTGGAGGATGAGCAGAGAGTACTCAAAGAAAAGTGGGCACACAGATAACCTAATATCTTAATAAATCTCACCAAAATCTTACTAGAAAAGGTATAAAGTCCATGAGTTAAGTTATATCAGAGCAAAACTGCACTTCATGACAGGATTCGATAATTTCAACAAGCAATAAAGATACCCTCTTCTCATATTTTTTGGATGTAGAAGAATGGAAAATAAGTGAATAAATATAGACAAAGAGAGATAGGTACAGATATATTCATAATGCATTTCTTGAAGAGTCATTGTAATAATGTTGTTAACTAAAATTATAGCCATTCTGTATAAGAAAGATATGAAAGTTTATTCACCTTGAACAATGCATTCAAATCACATTCTGGATTTTAATATCTATGCTTTGAGTACTTATCATAGGAACTATCTGGCACAATAAACCAATAGATGATCCTGCAATGAAAAAAGACATCCCTCTCCTCCTGGAACATCTATAGGCTATTCAAAATATAAATCTGTAGTTGTTTAAACAATGGACCATAAACATGAGTAAAGAGCAAATTAATTTCAACTGAACAGATTAATATAACCTCTCACTCCACTTTAATCCACTTTAGTGGATTTAATAAAATTTGGGGAAAAAATCATAATCAGTGTTCCATAAATAATTTAGTAAAATATCAATACCTCATAAGTTGTAAATACATATTCTAAGACGAAAGTATTCCACAATCAAGTGTTTTAAAATTAAATAAGAAGTTTCTGCATACCTATTTATAAAAAGAAACTTCGCAAACAGAAAGTAATAGCAACAAATTAAATTTTAAAAACTTCAGCATTTGAAAAATATATTTGATCACAGAAACTGACTTTTCTGATCACCTATTAAAATTTCAGTGGATGTTAAAATTTTATGGCACATAGAGATATTCTGAGTCTTTTAAAATATAGGTCTGTTTTCACTAATAACTGCCCACCAGCTTTGCAAAATGTTTCTGCAAAAGGGCTACCATGTGTTTTCAAGGAAAAGAGCTTTGGCCTCACCAAGAAATATGGCTCAACCATTGACCTCTTGTATAATTTGAGACGAGTCATCAAACTTGTATAGACTTAATTCATCTACCCATTAAATGTAAGTTTGGGTACTTCGAACGTAAAAATGGTACTCTGCTAAACACACATAATTTCTCCCCTACCATTTTTCTGTTAAGACACTAAGCCAAATAAAACTGAAATGAATAAAAAATTGTAATTAGTCATCTTATTTTTATATAAAACAAACTTTCCACCTTATAAAGTGAGGGTGTTCAACCAAATCATTTCTCGAGTTTTTTTCATATCTAAGATACCAAAAAGAAACAAAACATGACAAAACCTGTTGATTATAAAAAATATTTCATGCTTAAAGAATAGAGAGCTGCCCATTGGTCTTGTGTGTAATCAAGCTATAAATTATTTTTCTTCAAGAGATTTTTGAAGCATGTCTTTTACTACTGAAAATATGCTAAATTTCCTCAAATATAAGGCATCATTGAATGTAAAAAACACCATTATTTATGTACCATGAATAGAGAAAAAATCTCTACTTAAACTATATCACATCACTGACTGAAAGATGCATACCTACTTCAGAGATGCCAAACCATAGAGGAAAAATGTTCTCCTTAGAATCAATGATAGGGGCACCTGGGTGGCTCAGTGAGTTAAGCATCCGACTCTAGTTTTCATCTCAGGTGATGATCTCAGGGTCACGGGATCTGCCCATATTGGGCTCTGCACTGAGCGTGGAGCATGCTTGAGATTCTCTCTGTCCCTCTCCCTCTGCCCTTCTCCCTGCTCTCTCTCAAATAAATAATCTTTAAAAAAAAGAATCAATAATACATATAAATAGAAAAATTGAAACAACTTTCTTTGAATTTTTTAATGTGTCTTATAACACTTTTTTTTTTGCAAAGCCACTTTCTCAGAGTCAATACAGTATCCATAAAAATGGTACTTTAAATAAGGTCAAATATTCCTTGATACTAACCTTGAAACATTTATTTCAGCTGAAACTCCTAGATCCCATCACTTAGAAAGTGAAAAGTGAACCAATTCCTTTTTAAAATATATCTAATTCTCGAAAGATTTGAAGAACAGTGGCTCCCGTTGTACTAGGTAAGCCTATAAATTCTTCATAGTAACAACAGTTATAATAATAAAGTCAAATCACTGACTTTATACCTATACTTAGCAGTGCAAAAAACGGAAATCGAAACTTATACTTGTGTTGATCAAGGAGCCAGACACAGTTAGAAGTGATCTCTTAAGACCTCCCTTTCCAAAGTAAACACCAAATTCATTTAAATAACTGTAGATTAACAAGTATTTATAGAATGGCAGCAATTTAAGTTTATAAGCCTGATCTCTTCACCAAATCTAAAGTTTATCATTCAAGGATTCAAACCACCCAAAACTTCCTATAACAATTAAAGTGACATGAAAAATCTGCACCATGGGTGGGAAGGCCCTCCATGCTCCGGCTACTGGGGCCCTCTGGCCTGGGCTCTCATCTCCCCTGCTCTTGCTTACTCTTCTTCAGCCACTCAGACTCTCTCTTTAGCTCCTTCAGTTTCCTTGATCAACGTGGGTGTAAGTTTCAATTTTCAATTTTCAGAGTGCTGAGTATAAGTGCAATCAATTAGTCTCTGTTCCTGCTGTTTCTCACAGAAAACACTTTTCTCCCAGACCTTGACATCACTGTTTTAATATTTTTCATTCCTTTGTCATTGGCTCTAATGACTCGTCCTCCTAGAGGTTTTTGCTCAGCACCATAGTTAGTTTCTCTCCACTTCCAATAACTCCCAATTCTGTTCCCCTATTTTACTTTCTTCATATACCAATACCAATACCTAAAAGTATACAATGAGCCATTGTGTCCAATAAAATAGCAGGTTTTTCTTTTAATTTCTTTTTGTCACTCATTATTCTTTTTATTTTTATTTTTTTTTATTTTTTATTTTATTTTTTTTTAAGATTTTATTTATTTATTTGACAGAGAGAGACACAGCGAGAGAGGGAACACAAGCAGAGGGAGCGGGAGAAGGAGAAGCAGGCTTCCCGCAGAGCAGGGAGCCCGACGGGGGCTCGATCCCAGGACCCTGGGATCAGGACCTGAGCCGAAGGCAGTCGCTTAATGACTGAGCCACCCAGGAGCCCCTATTATTCTTTTTATAGTGATGATACTTGTGTGGCTCTTCACTAATGGGTGACAGTCGAACAAGCTGGGATCACTGAAGAAGACTCACAAGGACCGAAAAGACAATGCTTACAAAATGTGCAGTTAATCAGAAAAGGAAACAATACAGCCACAGCATCAAAGTCAGAATAGGCATCATTGGCTGTCTCAGGAGAGGTCTTCAAAGGCCAGGTGATGTCCATTGTCCTCCTTCTACAAGGGTGACATGGACACAGTTCTTTCTCTCAGATTGGGAACCACTGCTGTGCGTTGAGAACACCTCAGAACTGGGACGCCCCAAATGGAGTCTCTGCTGGGGTTTCTCCAGGTGTCTTACAGGGACCATGGGCAAATGAGCAATCTCACTGTTACCAATAAACAATGCTGATAAACTGGTACAAACTGGAATTTTGGGGATTTGTGGTTGCAAACCGACATTGTTATCAGTACATTTTATTTCATGCCTACATATTAATGTAATGCAGGAGCATTTCTTATGTCAGTGGAACAGTTCTGGCTATTTCAAGGCCTATTGCCATTAACCCTATCAGCAGAGGCACATAGCAGGATGTGTGTGTAATGAATTAATAAACCTTGACTTCAAAATTTTTCTTAAGCTTTGGATTTTTTACCCGAATTATCTCTACATAGAAAATAAACTTGGCTGGGGTGCCTGGGTGGCTCAGTCCTTAAGCGTCTGCCTTCAGCTCAGGTCGTGGTCCCAGGGTCCTGGGATCGAACCCCGCATCGGGCTCCCTGCTCCACGGGAAGCCTGCTTCTCCCTCTCCTACTGTCCCTGCTTCTGTTCCCTCTCTTGCTGTGTCCCTCTCTGTCAAATATATAAATAAAAATCTTTAAAAAAGAAAAGAAAAGAAACTTGGCTATACTGTATTCTGGTGGGAAAATGACTAACTGCCCAGCAAAACTGGTGCTTCCCCTCCATAATAGAGTACCTGCCGAGAAGCCCAGCGACAGCTCCGTTTCCAAACCCTCACCAAAGGAGTACAGGAGAAAGTGATCTGTATCGTTTTAGGGCTGAGGCAATTAAGAACTGCAGGCGTGGCTTCAAACCTTATGTCTTCCCCAGGTACTTTCTGGTTCAGACGACCCTGAGACATGAGGGGACAATAAATCATAAGATGAAAACTGATGCTGACCAAGAATACTCTCATTTGTCTTTACATGTGTGAGAAATGGATCTTTATTGGGCTAAGTCATGGAAATGATGCAGCTAGTATTTCCTTATGCTACTACTAATTCCTAATACTACTCCTTCTAGAGAAGGACACCAATAAAAAGGCAACTACTCAGTTACTCTCTGATGATTAAGGTTTACTTTATATGTTTGCAGAATTATAGCACATTATTACTTTATATGTATAGCACATTATTTTCATTTACTAGCTGATATTTAAATTTCAATTCAGCAATCTATTTTTATATAATTTACTGGATACATGTCAAATATACTTCCTTTGATATATTTTACTTAATTGGCAACATAATGTTTTATGATTGCTATTTGCTTGTGCGTATGTGCTACAATTGATAGTATTCAAGATAGTTTAAAACATAAACTGGAAAGAAGATTCTATTTCGGTATTCATGCTTTGCATCTTGTATACCAACAAACATTTAAAAATTAATTTTCAATTTTTCCAAAAACTGTTTTCACTCTGGATTTTCTCTCCTTCCTAAGCATAAATATTTACTCTATGTGACACACAGTTTGGAATGTGTTAATAATCTGTATTATATTTTTCCCTAAGTTCCCCACCATGAATTAAATAGTAGGTCTTGTGCAAATCGAATGAAATTTTCTGTTGATTTATTGAGAGTTGCTCATTACATGTTTACTATTATAGGTCTATTAGCCAGTTTTAAATTGGTTATCTACTTTGTGAAACAACCATTATGCAATTAATTATGTGTAAGCTAGTAATACCGGACAGCCCTGTAATAATGCAATGTGTAATTTATTGTAAATAAACACCACAATAGCGTCTTAGAAAGGTTACTTTTATATTAGTTTGTTATATTATTTTACATTGTAGAATAGTACCCAGCATATAAATCTAACTTTTTAAAATTCAATAAAGTATTGTGGATTATTCATCATCAAAACAATTTTTACTTTTTTTTTATAGATTTTATTTATTTATTTGACAGAGAGAGGTACAGCAAGAGAGGGAACACAAGCAGGGGGAGTGGGAGAGGGAGAAGCAGGCTTCCCACCGAGCAGGGAGCCCAATGTGGGGCTCGATCCCAGGACCCTGGGACCATGACCTGAGCCGAAGGCAGACGCTTAACGACTGAGCCACCCAGGCGCCCCCAATTCTTTTACTTTTAGATGACTATTTGAAGATCTCTAAATAAATACTTACAATCTTAGTAATATAAAGTCTTTTGTGTCTCTAGCTCTGCTTGATCTCTAAAATTAGTATGATGATTTGATGTATGTAATTTAGTCACTTAGATAAAACTACTTGTTCAATATCTTATCAAAAAGGAATGTAAATGAGCATGTCATAAATGTTTTTGAGATCCCAAAATAGTGTTTTAATAAAAATGATATACTTTTAAGATCCATTCCTTGTATTACTTTAAGAAAGTGTTCCTGGTTTTTTTTTTGGTTTTTTTTTTCATTTTATTCCTATCTGCCCCACCCCTTCCCCAAAGGCATTCTGTAATGAGATTCTGTTAAAGGTGGTAACAAAATTATTTCTGCTAAAGAATAGCAATCAGATTTTTGGTACATGCATTCTAGTTTCAAAACTTATCTGTCAAATAAAATTGCAGTGCTTATAAATCTAACCATTACCAAATATGAATGATAATGCATCAACCATGTGAAAGACTAGCATTTTGTTTATTTTGCTTGGGGCTATTTTGCTTTTGCATTACATTACCTGCTAAATTGACCTTCATCTCAAAAATCTTCCTTTTTTTAGTAAAAGCAGAGTAAATCTAGATATAGACGGCCTTGCCTTTGGTGTACCTTTATTTTGACCAAATTTAGTGAAATTCCCTTTGTGAACAAAATTCACAAATATGAATAAACTAGGACTACATAATAAATAAATCACAAACTTGCATTGAAAAGAAAGTAAAATTAGGAATGCTTGAAAGCAGATTGGAGAGAGAGATAATTATAAACTTTTCTATAGGAATTAAACCTTGCAGTACAAAACTACTGAGACGAAATCTCTAAAATAATTGTTCTTATTTCTTCAATTGTGGAAATCGTTTACCTTTACCTTCAAAATTGGTAGGGTGAATTCAATGTGATTATCTCTCTTAGGGAAAAAAAAATAGAAAGAAATTTTAAATGTATGGTTACCTGCATTAGCATCTGTGAACGGCTCCACAATTAGATCAAAGCACAATCTCCCCTGCCAACTTGAGTATGGTATTAATTAGCTATGTGGTTTAGATTTTCTTAATTGATAATTTGTGTGTTTATATTGTTATTTTTAGGTGTGGTACACAGTAAGGTTTGAAAGAAAAATTCCCTACTGAGCACATACAAAATAGTATCAGTGACCAAATACTAACTGAACTCATGGTCTACATCAACCTCAGTTCTAAATGCCAATGATCAGATTTGGGTAATTCCATTTTTGAATCCTGAGGAACAGCAGAGGAACATGTACTGATTGAAAGGGGTAGGTATAGAGAAAGCAGGCTTGGATTCCAAATTGAATGCTCAAAAAAAGCTTTAAGAAAACCACCAGACACATATTGAAATTGAAAAGTTGCTAAGAGTTGGTTCCCATTTTTCATAATTTTGAACAAACTCAGACATCTTTCTTTGCTTTAGTCATAACATGATTTGATTTCCTAGGAAACTTTTAAAAATCATTCTAAAAAAAAACAGTAATCCTAAAGAGTAAGAAAAATAAGGTTTTTTTATTTTATGAAATGAAAATAACAAGATATGTTTTTGTTTTTTTTACAATGGCTGGGCCCTAATTAAAATAAGGTATTCTAATAGGTAAAGGCTGAAAATGTCTATTCAGACCTTAGTTAAGAGTGAAACATAAATGATAAAAACATTAAAGTACACATACATAAAATATGCTAGTACAAAGGGGAACAAACGAATATTAGTAGTATTAATTTGCAGAATTTTATCCTGCAATGGCATAAGGACAATAGTAGCATTTTATGATCTGATCATGTTACAACTACTAAGCCAAGACTCTAAAAGTTTCCATGAGAAAAAATTATACTTTGATTAGTTTCCCATTTAGATATAAAAATGTGTGGGAAAGACTTTAGAACCTATAAGACCAAAACAAATCTAAAATATTGTTAATATACTTATGTATAAGGCTTTTAGCGTACTTTTTTTTTTTTTTACTAAATCATTACAGTGGTCATTTCATATAAGAGGATTCATATCAGTGTTTTTCCTTCTTAATGTAACTTAAATATTAGTATGTGTTTGTTGAAGAAAATTACAAGAATGTAAACAGAAAAAATTATAATTATCTAAAATTTTCTGTTGACTCTTATGCCACAAAGAATATATGCAACTGTATTTATTGGCTTATTAGTTGGAATAATAAAATATTGCAAACAACCAAAGTTTCATCAAAAGCACTCAAATACACTCTTTATGACACATCCATACAACAAAATGCTACACAGCCTTTACAGAGAATGAGGAATATATGCAAAGACTGATGTGAAAAGATCCCCAGGATAAAATATTAAATTAACATGTATATACACATATATAAAGGACACACACACACACATATATATAATATGCATACATACACACACATTGAAGAACGACTAAAATATGGCACCACTATTTGTGTAAAACAGAGGAGAGAGGAATAGATATTTATACCATATATTTATATACACAAATATTTTAAATATCTACAAATGATATCAATGATACGGATAGATCTAGCTATAGACACACTTGTACGTGGGTGCACACACACACGCACGCACACACACACGCGCACACTACCTATATAAAATTAGAAGCAACATTTCTTTTTAGGGATAGGAACTGGAGGGTTGAGGGACAGGGTGGGAAGAATATTTATTTTTTTACTGCATGCCTTTTAATAGAATTAGGAATCTTTAATTATATATATTACTATTACATTTTGAAAATCAATAAACAATATGGTTTAAAAATTTAAAGTAATGATTGTGCATTATAGACAAAACTAAAATGCAGGTGAGAGAAAGACTGCAAAATTTTTCAAAGTCCCATATTTTGATGATAAATACTGCCAATAGGATCATGTATGTCTCCTGTATTTGCTAATCATAAATATTTTTAAATAATTTTAACAATTATTTAAGGTTGTATTATATTACATGATAGTATTAATTATATTATTATGTAATAATATCCCTACTTATTTTATTAATATCATAGTTGTGATTATACTATTATCATATCATATTAGTATATTATTGTATTTCTTAATCATACTAATAAATAGTACTATTATTATGTTAATTATGTTTTTAAAATAATTTTAGATAAATATTTTTAAAGAAATATGTTCATAATCCTACAAAATCTTCCTAAATCCCACTATTTATAGAAGTCTCTGTTGCTATCTTTGCCCATGCATATGCGTGTGTTTAATAAAAGATGGGATAGATATCATCCATTTGATAAGAAGGAAAATGTAGGTCACACACCGTGTGATCTACTCCACTTCAAAAAACAGTAGTTTTTATAAAACCATATTTTCAGTTAATAATTCAATACATATATCCACCAACAACTATTTACTAGGAGATTTAAAATGAAATCAAGAAAGAATGATGTAAGGGAAAAAACACTAGATGAGATTCATAAGACGTAGATTCTAATTTGCTTAGAAACCAGCCATAAAATTCTACCACATTTATTTAGACTTTCTCTGTCTGTTACCTCATTTATTTATTGATTCAACAAATGCTTTTTAAATATTACCTTTGACAGACATCCACCTGGAAAGTGAGGCTTGGACTGTATGATTCCTAAGGTTCCCTGTAGCTTTAACATTCCAATAGAGCATTTGCTAGGACAGGTTAATAGTTCATATCAGGGAATGGGGATATTAGATTCTCACATTACTCTTCACCTACTCTCCGATTCCCTTATTAATACTACTCATAGGAAGCCATGGGCCATCCACTACAGTGTTACTTTATCTATACTCTTGATAAAACTTACTTGCCTTTTATCAAAAAGCCATCTCTGAAACCATCTTAATGTGCGTTAATGGATGGCCACAATACCTCTCCATAGTCATATTTTTTTCCTTATCAGGTGTTCAAATTGCTTTAGCTATTCTTATAGTAGGTCAACTAACTCAAATTCATGAAGTATGGCTTATTTTTTAAAAATGAAAGCACAGAGTAATTTTCTAAAGCCGTAACGGTATTTTTTCATACATTTAGAGAGAAATATGTTCTCAGGCCTACAATATGATATTGGTAGGAGGCATCTGAGTAAAAGTTTATGCAGAGTTCAGAATGGTGCCCTGTTGATTATTGGCTATGTTTGGCTTACAGGAACCAATATAAGAACAATGATATTGAAAAGAATGCTAATAAATTAGCAAATGCAAATGAAGAGTTTGTATTTGCCTTACACCTTTTTATCTGTTAACTATTACGTTCTAATGATACTTCAAGAAATTCAGTCTAAAAGTAAGTTCAACTGTAATCACAGCACAAACCATAAAGAACAAATTATGATTGCTTTCCTTTGCATCATACAAATGAATCAAACTAAAAATCAAAACGATGTGCAATATGTCAAAGAAATGCCATGAATTATGTCATCCAAGCACTTCTTTTGTGGAGAGTAATGCATCTTCCCAAAGAACTCTTACACCTCTCTCTGTTTATAGGCAGGAAAAGATTTAATGGCTATGAAGAAAACTCCTGGTGGTCAAAGTTCTAGAATCAGAAGGCAGGAAAGATCTTTGAGAAGACATTTATTTTTGAAGCTTTCAAAGTGGATCATACTGAAAGCATCATTTAATGAACTTTCAAAAGAATGATATGCATTTTATTAAAAATATTTAGAAACATATTCATTACTATTTTCCCTCTGTTAACAAGAACCTTAAAAATAATAATAATGAATTCAATTTTTCATTATGTTTTCATCAATCATTTTCTTCTTTATTTCTTCCTTTAAAAGTTAGATCTGGGGCGCCTGGGTGGCTCAGTCTTTAAGCCCCTGCCTTCGGCTCAGGTCATGATCCCAGGATCCTGGGATCAAGCCCCTCATTGGTCTCCCTGCTTGGCAGGAAGCCTGCTTTTCCCTCTCCCATTCCCCTCTCTCACTGTCTCTCTCCCTGTCAAATAAATAAATAAAATCTTTAAAAAAAAAGTTAGATCTATCTTTCCATCTCCTATTCTTGTACACTATGCCTTAGAAAATATTTCTTGGTCTTCCTCCTTCAACTTTAACAATGCCCCTTCCCCCACCCACCCGTATTTTATAACCATAGCTATAAAGGAAAGCCATTGTTTCTTCCTCAAATCTTGGTCAACTGGATCTAGCACTTTAAGATATGACACTTCCCAGATGTTGTAGTATTGTCTCTTTGCCTTAATGGCCACCTTCTTATGAAGCTGATACTCTGTTTAACTTGGTCATCTTAATAAGCCTTCAACAGAGGTATGTTGTGTAGGGTTCTGATTGTGTGCAATTTATTTTCTTCCTCTTTTCTGTTCTCACACACTTTTTGCATGTATCTCTCCGAAACTACACCTCACATTCTACCTTCTATTGAAATTATTTTTATAAATATTTCCTCTATTCTAAGTTAATACAAATAAGCTCTCTCCGTTTAGGCATGCTGTTTTTCCTTTCTTTGTGTACTTTAGCAATTATAATTTCTCATAATCTGTGTATCTTGGCAGTTAATACCTGAGTATTATATATCCTGATGTTTGCTAAAGAGAATTAATTAACATCTTACTTTGTTCTAAATCTTCCATTCTTAGGTCTTATAAATGCCCTTTTTATTGCATTTCTATATTCTTTAAGTTTCTGTAGATTTCAAAATCATTTATCTCAAATTGTAATTCCAGTAATATATACCTATCAGAAAAAAAATTCTTCTAACTAATATAAATTCCCTGAATTACATTTAAACTATTTCAGTTTTGTCTTCCTAGACATAAAAATTTGCAGATTAATATCCAAATAATACATTTTTAGGCGTACTCTCAACTTATCTTCTTCTCTAATTGAAATTACAAATTACTTTTTCCTATTTATTTACATTTTGTATATGTGCATTTTAATGTTTTCAGTCGGCTGCTTCCTGCCTGCGTTTGTCAAATTCAGTATTGAAATACATATTTGAGGGGAACCCTCCTACACTGTTGGTGGGAATGCAAGCTGGTGCAGCCACTCTGGAAAACAGTATGGAGGTGCCTCAAAAAGTTGAAAATAGAGCTACCCTACGACCCAGCAATTGGACTACTGGGTATTTACCCCAAAGATACAAATGTAGTGATCCGAAGGGGCACGTGCACCCCAATGTTTATAGCAGCAATGTCCACAATAGCCAAACTATGGGAAGAGCCTAGATGTCCATCAACAGATGAATGGATAAAGAAGATGTGGTGTGTGTGTGTGTGTGTGTGTGTGTGTGTATACACACACACACAATGGAATATTATGCAGCCATCAAAAAAATGAAATCTTGCCATTTGCAATGACGTGGATGGAACTAGAGGGTATTACACTGAGCAAAATAAGTCAATCAGAGAAAGACAAGTATGATATGATCTCACTGATATGAGGAATTTGAGAAACAAGACAGAGGATCATAGGGGAAGGGAGGAAAAAATGAAATGATGAAACCGGAGAGGGAGACAAACCATAAGAGACTCTTAATCTCAGGAAACAAACTGAGGGTTGCTGGAGGGGTGGGGGGTGGGAGGGATGGGGTGGCTGGGTGATGGACATTGGGGAGGGTATGTGCTAGGGTGAGCACTGTGAATTGTGTAAGACTGATGAATCACAGACCTGTACCCCTGAAACAAATAATACCTTATATGTAATTTTAAAAAAAGAAAAATATATTTGATAAATATTATAATGATATTAATTCACCATTATACATTCATCTATTTAGTAAACCAATTCCTGTGTAACAAAGAATTTGGCTGGCTTTTGTCCCTGGTTTCTGGGAAAGAGTCTCTAAATACTTGGGATTTCCTAGGGAATAGGAGTGTCTTTGTTATTCATGATGGAATCTGATAATATATGCTAAGGGTCCCAAGATAGTTTATAACAGGCGATTCGGTTTGCAGGCTGGCCATGCCAGAAGGACTAACTTGTGATTGGAGTATTGGGGTTTTAAGCCATGAGACATCAGCCTGACCCTCCAGGGAGCAGAGGGGAGCTAGAGGTTGAGTTCAGTCACATAGCCAAATGATTCAATCAATCATGCCTATGTAATGAAACCTCGATGAAAACTCTGGACATCAAGGCCAGGAGAGCTTTCTTGGTTGGCAATACTCTGCATATTGTCACACCCTGACATACCAGAACAAAGGGAAAGGACATGGAAGTTTAATGTCTAGAATCCCTCAGATCTCACCCTTTGTGGCTCTTCTTTTGGCTGCTTCTGATTTATATTATTTGGCTACAATAAAACTTTAATCATAAATATAATGTTTTCCTGAGTTTTGTGAGTCATTCTAATGAATTATCAAACCCTAGGGAGGACCCCCAAATTTGTAGCCAGCTGGTCAGAGGTGCAGGTGGCCTGGGGACTCTGGAACTTGTGACTAGTGTCTAAAGTAAGTAAGAACAATGTCCTTAACCTTTAAAGTTAGGTCTAACTCTGCATAACTGGCGTCAGAAGTCATTGCACAAATTAAATGTATATCTACATATGCTCACCATTTTCAACAGTATGAACAGTATTGCATACCCATTTTTGGGGTCAGAGTTTTTCAACTTCAGCATTAGTGACATTTTGAACTAGGTAATTCCTTTTTGTGGAGGGCCGTTTTGTGCACTGTAGGGATACTGCTTGATGTATGATTTTGAGAACCAATCGTTTTCATATATGTGCCTTAAAATAGGAACATGGAAATTCACATGTGTGGAAATTATTTTGGATGTAATACTGGCAGGAGTCAATAAATGAATAAATATATGTAATATATGTAATGACTACACTGTTGTCTCATATAAGCATATATTTCCAGACAAATTTTCAATTCTTTCTCTGCTATTATAGCTTTTCTTTTTAATGGGACAACACTTCTGCTATACCTAGAACACAGATTCTGTGGGATCTTGCACAAAGACTATGCAATAAATATTTTGTATTGTTTCTGTTTTCCCTAAAGCTATGCACTGAAGTATTTCTTCAGGTGTTCCAAAAACCATCTTATGTTCCCCATTTCCACAGGAAAAAAAAGGCATTACTAATAACATCATATTTCATAACTTTATACAGCCTCTGATCCAGTAATGGAGGTTATAATTCTTCTCAATGCCAAATACACCACCTAATTTTTTTCTCTTGTTGGCAAACAGAAGCAGTTTGTACCCAAAGCATATATAATCAAAGAAATAAAAACACTTTATGTATATTTCCAGATGCATGTAAATTATAATATTGCTTCAATATCAAAATTTATCTACTTAAATCTGAAGAGCGCCTGATGGTTTAAAATTAATCAATGATCTTATATTTTATTTTCTTAATGATTTCTTCTTGACTAATACTAACCAAATGAATAATTCCTTAGCCAAATGAATAAAAAATACAGTTGAATAGCTTGATATACATCTTACAAAATTAAAACTTACTAACTGGAGAAATTACATATAAGTGGAGAGGAAGGGTATTTTGAGGACTTTTAAGATGAAGCCAAAGAAAATAGCAGAGCAAAGAGAGAAGAGAGCAAACAATCAACTAGGCAAGAGTACAAAAGATTAAAAATAACAAGAAATCCAAACATCTTTATCCAGTGGTATAAAAAAATTACAGAAAATGGTACATCTGCTACAGATGTACACTGGAATGAAACAACTGAGTAAACTGATGCTGAATGGTGGGAGCCAGTTTCTCATTGTTGGAGTTGGAGCTGACAGATGAGGAGGACGGAACTAGAATAATCCATGTGCTAATGGATTAAAGTTGGAAATATCATATTCAACTTAATATAGATACATAAGGTTATATAGAGAAATATTTATAAAAAGGTAGATATGCACACATATGTTTTTGTGGTCAGCCAAGAGGGCCTAGATGCAGCCACACCTCAATTGTAACAAGGACACACAGCACCCAGATCTTGGTTTCTAATACCATTCTCCAATAAAGGGAACCACAGCTTTGTGGAGAAATAGTAGGTTCTAGGTCTGACACAGGAAATATACAAGAGTCTGGACCATCTTGTAGTGCCAAAAAGTAAAGAAATGCTAGAAAGAAAGGAAGAAAGAAAAAAGAAAGAAAGAAAAAAAGAAAGAAAGAAAGAAAGAAGAAAGAATGGAAGGAAGGAAGGAAGGAAGGAAGAAAAGAAAGAAGAAAGAAAGAAAAGAAAGAAAGAAAGAAAGAAAGAAAGAAAGAAAGAAAGAAAGAAAGAAAGAAAGAAAGAAAGAAAGAAAGGAAGGAAGACAAAGAAAGAAAGAAAAAGAGGAAGGAAGGAAGGAAGGAGAAAGAGGGAGGGAAGGAAGGAAAAAGGCAAGGCAAGGCAAGGAAAGGAAAGGGAACCACACAATAATGGGTAAATGCTAACTGAAAGAGTTTCCAAATGCCAAAATTGGAACAACTGGAGCAAGACAATAAATAAATTATACTGGATTGTAACCTACAATGCAATAAATATCCGTGAGTTCATGCTGATATAAATTATTAAGTGAGTAAACAAATCAGGGGGAAAAACAAGTCTCCCAAGCACAAGAATTACAAATAATTTAGGTAGAGACTCTGCCCCCCAAAAGACAGGGCACATAAATCCTGACTCTTTAAAGTATCACCACCTTCACCCCACCCTTTCCCCAAATATGTAGTTTGCTCCAGGCACTAACATATTTCACATATCCTCACTCACCATTCCTAAAATGTGATATAGAAACAATGGTATAAAGATAGCAGCATAATGGCCCTTTTGGTCTTATAAAGCACTTTCATTAGCATAATCACATTTAAACTTTCCAGTAGTTCTGTATACTAGGTAATGTATTTACCATACTGCAGAAAAGTGATTTCAGTTTTTAAAGGTCTCAGAGTATTTACCAATCCATGACTCAGAACTAGTTATTTTGACACCATATCCAGTACTATTTCTACCATCCCTCTCAATACCACACCTTAATAAAATCTATCACCAATTTGCTTAGGCCACAACATCTGTAAGTACCAACATATACAGAAAGTTCCAGAAAAACACACCCCTAAGAGTAAATAAATATATAAATATACACTCATACATAAGTAAAATTAAATTGAGTTATGATTTTCTTCAATATACATGGAGATTTACAGACAAGCATAAATTACATGCAGATATATGTTGTTTTATATAAATCTGTGTGTATATACAGATATACACAAAAATACACATATATGTGTAAAATCTTGATGTTCACATAAGTTGTCCTTTTGAATGAAATATACATATATATTTCTCCAGTCTTTTAACTGCCCTAAAAATGTGGCATTGTTATGCTTTATGTTAAAATATTATCATGTGTTATTTAATTTGTATCTTCGGAATGTTATCCCCTCCATTCTACAGATGACAGAACAGCTTCTTTACAGAAGCTATTAGCCTATAAATCTATTTGGATTGCGGTTATACATTCATTCAATTTTTTAGCCCAGTGTCCTCTACATATATAGGGAAAGCAAAGAATAAATAATTGTACAATGGTATGTATGGAATATGTTACTAGTCAGAAAGGCAAACATAAGAATTAGTAGTTCTAAAAAGTCTAGTAGCCTATAAATATTTAGCTTACTACAACCAATTTTCCACTAGAAAGATTATGGATCTCAAAAGTACAATATCATTGGTAAAAATTTTAGCTTGAACTAAGCTTACCAACCTCATCATATCCTCAGTTAGTAAAGCAACCAAAACCGATTTTTTTCTTTAATGCCTGAACCAATAAAAATAAAAAAATGAAAGGGCAATTCAATGTCAGATATATCAATTTATAAATAGATACTTTACAAACTGCTTCAATACAGCTTTGTAAGCAAAATAATGGACACCAAAAAGGTCACATTTCTATTCAATATTAACCATGAATGCAGTATTAACAATATAAAATTTATTTTGCTAAAAATAGTCCAAATAGGTTTTCAATTGCGTATTTATTCAGGAAGGTCAAATCACAGTACTTTTATTTTTCCTTTTTCCTATCACACTGAACCCACTCAGCCAGAGAGGGGATATCCATGCCTTGATGGCATTACTGGCTGCAGTATCCTGACCTGTCTTTGAGAATTTTCTCTTATTTATACCGTACCGTTTTTTCAGAAAAGAAAATCAACAAGGTAAAAAAAAAAAAAAAAAAAAAATCAGAAGTCTGACAGCCTCTGTTTGTTCCAAAGAGACTGCTGAGAACATAAAAGGCCAGTATCTTTCTCATTGATTGTTTGAACAAAAGCTGGACAGATTCTCAGGGTCCAATTTTCTCCTTCCTCCAAGTCCTTCAATCCTGTGTCAATGCTGTGAAAAGCTTCAGGCTCAGAGCACTCGATCTCCAAGTCACCCTCTTCCAAGTTGAGGTGTGTGGGGAGTGGGAGGTCCTTGCAAAAAGAAAATTTGGGCCCTAATTCATTTTGCTCTTGCCCTATCTTTAAAACAAAATAATAACTAGATTATAGTAAGCTTATTGGCAAGAAATTTTTAAAAAGCAGACAATGAGAAACCAAAATCAAAGAAAAAATGAGAGACTGAAATACACACACAGTTTTTTTTCTCCACATCTCCTACATTCTGTCCCACCCCAAATGATTATAACGTCAGGATATCAGTACAATACGTCAGTCTGGTCCTTGGCATGCTCAAAAGAAATGCTTACAGATAAAAACAGAAATAGTTCGAAGCACAGTACAGCAAAGTGAAATAACCCAATTCCATTCACCCTGGGTTCAAACAAAGAAAATTAGCTTGGGGGTGCCTGGGTGGCTCTGTCATTAAGCGTCTGCCTTTGGCTCAGGTCATGATCCCATGGTCCTGGGATCGAGCCCCGCATCGAGCTCCCTGCTCAGCAGGAAGCCTGCTTCTCCCTCTCCCACTCCTCCTGCTTGTGTTCCCTCTCTCGCTGTGTCTCTCTGTCAAATAAATAAATAAAATCTTTAAAAAAAAAAAAAAGAAAATTAGCTTGAACATGTACCCACCATGAACGAACAGTAAAATGTCAAATTCAAACTCATATATTTAAGTGTTTTAATATGTTTAATGCTTGACTTTAAAATCAGCCTCCACTCTTACTTGAAAACTTGACAAAACAAATTGCAGAATCCTATCCTTCCCTTTGTCAGTTGTGCCTTATCATTTTACTGGTGGGAAATTAAGAGCTATCTGAAAGACACATTCTTAATTACCATGTTCAATTTATTTTAAATGTTCATGTTATGGCATGATAGCTATAAAGGGATAATAATGAAAATGAGATATGTGATCTACTTTGAAGGGGGAAGATAAATGTCTCTCCCAGGGTTAAGAGCAATAGCAAAGGAAGAGCCTACAAGTCAGTCATTGAATTAAATTTGTGGATGAAAAAGCAACAGTCTCCAAGGCTCCGGTCCTAGAGAAAGCATCCACTTTGGTGTAGAGTGTTACCACAGAAGAAAGATTAAAACTCATGGAGGGCTTTTTGGCTGGAACTGCCATTTTCCAGTAATTCACCAAAATGACCAACACAACAGGAAAGAGGAGAGGTACCTGCTATGTGTTCTCTAGCCCTTTTAGAAAACATGGAGTTGTTTCTTTGGCCTCATACATATGAATCTACAAGAAAGGTTATATTGGAGAATTCAAGAGAATGGGCACTATTCAAAAAGGAATGCCCCACAAATCTTACCATGGCAAAACTGGAAGAGTCTACAATGTCACCCAGCATGCTGATGGCATTTTTGTAAACAAACAAGTTAAGAGCAAGATTCTTGCCAAGAGAATTAATGTAAATATTGAGCTTATTCAGCACTCAAAGAGCTGAGATAGCTTTCTGAAGCACGTAAAGGAAAATGATCAGAAAAAGAAGGAAGCCAAAGAGAAAGGTATTAGGTTCAACTCAAGTGCCAGCCTGCTCTACCCACAGAAGCATACTTTGTGGGAACCAATGGAAAGGAGCTTGAGCCACAGGAACCCATTCCCTATGAATTCATGTCATGATAAGTGTAAAAAAAAAAATAAAGACCTCAAGACTGTAAAATAACTAACTAAATAAATAAAATAAAACTCATGGGGAAAGCTCCCAAAGGCACCTTCTTCTAGACCTCTGCATACCCCCAAATGGAAAGAGATGGGGACAGTAGAGGTAAGGCTCAAACCTGGTGCCGGGGTGCATGGCCCCTCGAAGAGAACCTCAGAACTAATAACTCTTTCCTCAAAGAGACACATAGCCTCATTGTGGAATGTTTAGTTGCTGGCTGAGCACAACAGAAAGGTCCCCAGTTCCCTCACTCTCCACCAAAATATCTTTTAGAAACTCAGAACAAGTACCAAGGAGCTTCCTGAATCATTTTCTGGGTGAAATTTGGACTACTTCTGTTTCAAATCAAGCCAATGACTTTACTGTCTACCCTATGGGTTTAGTGTGATGCAAATACCAGGTGAATGCCATATGTCACCTGTCAGTAGCACCAACAATGCCCAAGAGAATGAAAAAGAGCCGGTGCCAAAGAGTTAAAGTAATATCGCTCTTGGGGATGATTCAGTGCACTGAACTCTCTCTGTCCTTGAGCTCTCTCACACACAGTATTTCTGAGCCATCTGTGTATGTGCATGACCTAAACACAAATTGCAATGTTCTTTGGTTAAGTAATTCCTCAATCAGCTCCTGCTAGGATGCCTATGTCTGACAGTCCCCTGGTCAATTCCAGCTGGTGGTAGGTAGGAGGAGTGGCTGCCTGGAGGTAGTGGCACTAGCAATACTCATGCTGGTGATGAGTATTTATTGATTCTTTGTTCTGTTTTTTTTTTTCATATGTACTTGGTACTTTATATTCATTGTAGTTCTCAAATTATACATATTCTATACATACATACAACTATACATATACACATACAAGTGTATATACATACAGGTCTGCAACTTGATTCTATACTTATCTGATCAAAGGCATTTCTCGAAGAGAGAACACATAGACTGACCTTATGTAAAGAAGAAAAAAAAGTACCCACTATTTATATTACGTTTTTAAAACTATTTCTTCACAGATACATAGCTCAAGATTTCAAGCAATGCTACAATGAACATGTGCATATAAATCATTGTATTTTTCCAGGAATATATTCCTAACTGTTGATAAACTCTGCAAAAATGTTGCAACAATCCAAAGTCTCATCAACAATACATAAGAGATCTAATTTTTCTATACTCTTGGCAATATTGCCCCTTCACTTTTTAAAATTTTGCCAAACTAAGTAAGTTTCACCTATTGATTTTAATTTGCATCTTTCATTGTTAGTGATGCTGAATATTTCTCATGTGTCTTGAGGATTTGTAATTTTGTACTTTTCTAAACTCTCTAGAAATATCCTATATCTACCTTTCCATTTTTGTTGTTTGGCTCATTATATATTATTTCACTTGGTATTTTTATTTACTATACTTTGTTGTTATCTATTTGCTTGTCCTTTCTTTATTAAGATTTCTTTGTTGCTTATTCTTATTTGTTTCAAATAAATATTTATTTCAAATCACCAGTGTCCTCCGGCATATTATGAAAGAGAGCAAATGATAGAGAAAAGACCTTTAAAAAACTAGCAACCCCATTACATTGGCTAATGTTGCAATTGTTTAGAAGAAAAAGATTAACAACCTCTTTACATGGCTGGTTCATTTTTTAAAGCATTACTTAAAACAATACAGATGAAGCATGAAGCTTTTTTTTTTTTTTAGCAACCAGCAAAATTGTTAATTTGCTTTCAAATTGCATTTTCAACTTTCTTTGGATTTATTAAAAAAGTGCATATCAACAGACCAGAATTAAAAAGGTGACAAACTGTGAAGAATTAAAAGTTTTAATTTAACAGATGAGCAACTGCAAATAACAAAATCTCAGAAAAACACAGTTTTAATGAAAGGTGACATGCTGGAGATTCTTTTTTTGTTTTGTTCCTTTCCATCAGGTAACAACAAATTAGTTTAGGAAGCCATACTAGAATGTTGTGATTGTGATAACCAGCTTACAGCTCTTGCTGTTAGCTCCGTTTTTTGTTTGTTTTCTGAAACCACATATGACACTTCTTTTGTACTAAGTAGATATTTTCTTCAGTCAGATGTATCACAAGTTGTTCAAGTCCAGACAAGTTCTTATATGTTACTGTTATCAGATGCTATTCTTCTTGTGGTTCCCATTTCTGAAAATCTTATTTTCCTTAGTGTTCAGAACTAGAGAGGACAGTTGTATAGGCATACAGTGAGGAAAAATAAAGTTATTTTATGGTACAAGAGTTAACATTTTTTGACTCATCAAAAAGAACCTGTCTTGTCCTACAAATGAGAGAAAACATTAATTTAAATTGGGAGGTGGATTAAACGTGATTAAGGAATGGAGAAAAATTGAATGTGATTAAGGAAATTTATGGAATATCAGAGCATACAGACATATTCTTTTTTAAATTTATTAGGGCTTCTAACAAACGTTGGCTGATTAATTAGAGAAATATGCATCCACATGTTCCTTGCACATTTATAAAGCAAAAATAGCAAAATGTTCATGATTTTAATGAAACTTGTGTGCATAGCTCACACTTCCATGTTTGTGAATGTATACTCATGAGGGTTCACTTTTCCATCCCAGCTCATTGATTCTGCACATTTGATTATGCTTTCCCAGTTTCCTTCTTTTCCTGTTGAAAGTTTTGATGTTGTTTTAAAGGGATAACAGTAATTAATACAATGAGAAAATAAACCTCTGAAGAATATTTTTCTTTTTCCTTATTCATTTATATGAAATTACAGCTTAAGAATTTATTTTCTTTTATCATACATTTAATTCCTCTACCTTTAAACATGTATTTCTGGTTGACCTTGTATAATATTCTAATTATGATTTTGCACAACAATAATATCTAAGTATTTGTCAACATTTTATTTAATATTTATTAAATATATTATAAATATTATACATACATTTATTATCTCTCACAACAGTTTTCAACTGAGGGCAATTTTGTCCCCCAGGAGATTTTTGGCAATTTCTGGAGATGCTTTTGGTTCTCATAACTGGGGAGTTCTACTGGCCAATAGAACCTCTAATGGGTAGAGATTAAGGATGCCACAAGGATCCTACACATCCACAGGGCAGCGTCCCACACAAACAACTATACGGGCCAGAATGTCAATACTAAGGCTGAGAAATGCTGCTCTAGACCACCCATTTTCATCTTACTGATCATGAAAATCTAGCCCAGATAACTTCCTTAAGTGAAACAGAATTAAATGTAATCTAAATTTGAATCTGTGTTCATTTTCTGGTAAGGGTGACATTGTACAATCACGCCCTAGAGACAGGAGACTGAAGAGGGCTATGGAACAACAGAGATGAGTTTAGTTTCCTTTAGATTAATATCACTAACATTGTGGAGACAATGAATTAAAAAAACTTTGCTAGGCTTTGAAGTAACAAAAAAAAAATACATTTTCAAAAAACAAAACCACAAGTTAACACTTAAAAGTATTTCAAATATGTAAGTCATTTCAGAAATAATAAATATCATCCAACATCAATTGAAAGATACTGCCTACCAAACTAAAAAAGTTTGCCAATCAGTTAAATGAATTATTGAGGTAGTTTTATCTGTCCAATACCAAGTATTTGAGGAGACTCTGAAATCTGTAAAATAGAAAATACAGCTAAAATAAATTGTCTTGATATATTTCTGATTAATGAGAGCTAAAATCTTTACAACATCCTGTATTAAAATAGCAGTGGAGGAATTGGAAGAGCTTCCTTTCCTCCTACCCCAATTATTTTTTAAAGGCTTTATTTTTTTAGAGCTGTTTCAGGTTCAAACTTAGCACAAATGAGGGGAGGGTAGCGATTTCCCATTTACCCCTATCCCCAGGCATGAATATCCTGCTTCATTATCAGCATCCCCCACCAGAGTAGTACATTTGTTACAACTGATCAACTTACATTGACACATCATAACCACCCAACACTCCCTGAATTTGTGGACTGTATTCCATTGCATAAATGTTTACAAACCAGGCAACTGTTTTCAGAACTCATCCTTTTTTTTTTTTTTAATACCACTTGCCAAGGAGCAACTTACACACACCATTAACACTCTGTTTCTCACTCCTTTCCCTACAGCATAAATTCCTTAGATATATAATCTGCCTTTCATTTTACCATAGATGATAATTTTACAAATATTTTACCCTGAGCTATCATCTTCTCAGTCTCTGGTTACAGTTTCTTTTCCATCTTCCACTTGACCCTTAAACCAATGATATATGTTTCAAAGTTTGCTGTTGTTGGTTTAGTTTCATATATGTGTATATTTGTGTGTGTGTGTGTGTGTGTTCCAACTTTTGTATCAGGCAGAACAGACTAGATGAGAGGCAATAGTAACAACCCCCAAATTTCAGTGGCATTAAACAGAAAGGTTTATTTCTTCTTCATGCTATACATAATCTTGGGTCAACAAAGTGATTTGTTCCATGTCATCCTCCCTCAAGGACCCAGACTTATTAGAAAACTTCATTATCTGGATCACCGTTGTTTACCATAGCAGAGGACAACAACATGAACAATTGAACACTTTCCCAAAAATGATTCATCCCAGAAGTGACATGTGTCACTTCTATTCAGATTTACTTGGTCAAATCAATTCATAAGACCGTATCTAACAAACAGGGACAGAGAAATGGAATCCTGTTATAGTCCCAGAAGGAGAAGATGTGGAAATATCAATGAATACAGCAAATGACTACCACCGTCTCACTGAACCACACTAAATGTGAGCAAGTGGATACAGGAAATCCTCAAGTACAAGTTAAGTCTGGAATAGCTAAAGAATTATACCACATTGGTTTCAACTTTTCTATGCTATATATAGAATATTTATGTAGTCAGAGAGCTCTACTGTATAAACTTCCCTCACCAGCCCAACAATCCACCAAATGTTTACTGTATCCTATTTTTATTGAACCAGAATAAGAAAATAAATTATGGTAAAATGGAAGTAGTAACATTTATGACATAATGTCTCATTGTTTCACCAATGGCCACAAATAATTATGTTCTATAAATACAGCATTTGTATCATATGACAAAATAAATTTTTATTTTATGGGCTGCATTTTCCAATGTAATTCTAACCAATTCATTCCTATCTGCAAGAGGAAACTCTAATTTTACTGGGAGCTTCATTTAATGGGAGGTGTGTTACAATTTATTCCTCTACACCAAGTTAATATTTTCTTTAAAGATTTTATTTACTTATTTGAGAGAAAGAGAGAGGGAGGGAGAGAGCACAAGCAGGGGGAGCTCAGAGGGAGAGGGAGAAGCAGGCTCCCCGCCAAGCAGGGAGCCCGATAAAGGGCTCCATCCCAGGACCCCTGGGATCATGACCTCAGCTGAAGGCAGATGCTTAACCGACTGAGCCACCCAGCACCCCACCAACTTAATATTTTAATCAAGCAAAATCATCTTGTCCTTAGAGTCAAAGTACCATTATATGAACTGTTACTGTATTGTCTAACACTGTAAATATTTTCTGCTATTAGTTAAAATCTAAATTGTTTACAGATAATAACAAACTGGAAATTTATTGTCAAATGATATTGTTTTATCTATCCTGCCTAACTGATTCCAAAAAGCATCCAAGTATTTGTGCTGACTTACTGATCTTTCATTCATTTTTAGAAATGGCATAAATTCCTACATAAAAATAATTTTAAACATTAAAAAGAAAATAGTTTTTGAATGGTTGTAAGTCTAAGGATGATAACTGATAATAATCATTTCATTTGACTACTATTATCCCAAAGAAGATGAAAGCTTCTACATGACTCCCTCTTCCAAATTTCCTGTCCCCCCCCGCCCACCTAGGAATCATTCACTCATCCAACAACTCTTTCCCGAGCACTTTCTATGTGCAAAAATCCTATTACATCCTGGAGATACAGGAGCCAATTTTCAATTAGGACAGACATTTTCAAAAATCATGCCATATATTTGTAATTAGAAATTAACAGAAGTACTCTGAGAAGAAAGAGAATTTGATGAGAAGTAAGAACATAATAGATGTGGGACAGGAAGCAAAAGCTTCTCTGAGAAAATAACACTTTTTTTTAAATATTTTATTTATTTGACAGAGAGAGACACAGCGAGAAAGGGAACACAAGCAGGGGGAGTGGGAGAGGGAGAAGCAGGCTTCCCACGGAACAGGGTGCCCGATGCGGGGCTCGATCCCAGGACCCTGAGATCATGACCTGAGCCAAAGGCAGACGCTCAACAACTGAGCCACCCAGGTGCCCTGAAAAAATAACACTTAAAATGAAATTTTTACTTAGGCAAAATGTGGGAGAAAGAATATCCCAGGCAAAAAAAAA
Source organism: Neomonachus schauinslandi (assembly GCF_002201575.2). Lineage (NCBI taxonomy): Eukaryota > Metazoa > Chordata > Mammalia > Carnivora > Phocidae > Neomonachus > Neomonachus schauinslandi. Next base: position 153,613,653 of record NC_058405.1, read on the forward strand.
AGACTAATAATTACGGACTAAGTAATCTAGGCCTTCATAGACAGAGGTGAGCATCTTTACATTTTACTCTAGGTCAGAATTCCCTGAAAGGTATTACAAAGGGAATATAATAATCAGATATTTTTTGTAAATGATTGATTAGGATATAATGGGAATAATGGGCTATGAGGAAGCAGAGAAATATACACAGAAATGGTATTTAGGAGGTACTCAGAGATATCTTTGAGAAAGAAGATAGTGTCGAGAACTAAGATGAAAGCGATAGAAACAACTATACAGATTTGAAAGCTACTTAACAGGTACACTTGAAAGTTCTTGGTACTTCGATATGAAGAGAAAGAGAGGAGGTTGCCATTTGGAAACTCAGTTCTGAAACCCAGCTGGAAAGCTTGAACTTTACACTTGCTTTTTCCTGACAATTCACATTACCCCATGAATGCTTGCATTACTAGGTCTCTTTTTCCTATGTGATTTCTGGAATGTTTGATGTCTCTCCCCACATGTCATAAAGGAAAGTGATTAAGGGATTTCAAATGTGAATTTCTAAGACTATATCAATACATAGGTCTGAATAGTTGTAAATATGTCCTGTGATTATCTTTGTATCTATTTCCTATTATTTCATATCTTGTAGGAATTATTACACAAAACTGTAAATAACTGAATATAAAAATATGTGATGGAGAAATAGTGTAAAAGTGAGCTAAGTTTCCCATCATGATGAGTCTTCAGAATCAGTGAGATCTAATTTGCATGAGTTTCTAACTCCTGGGACTACCCAAAGTGTCTCTGAATAAACTGGGAGCCATTAGAGAACCATGTTAGAGGATAGCTATCAAAGGCAAAGATGGCTCCCATGGGAGAGGTAAGCAGCAAGGAGTCTTATTAACATTTTTGGCATTATAAGTGAGTTTTTGCAGTAAGTATGTAGACTTGTAAATTATATTCAAACATAACGAACAAAGAGATCTACTTACACTCTGGCTCTTATTTTCAAGAAAGTCGAGTATCTATTCCCACACTACAGTATCAGGTCTCTCCTTCTGATCTGGACCAGATCTGCCACAATCAGTGGCAGACTGATTTTTACAGTCTTTCCCGGGGAGTCACAATTTGGTTCCCTAAACTCCAGGCTCTGTGTAACTCTGCTTGTTTCTCCTGTCTGTATACTCTGCTGCCAATTAATTGGGGCACAATCTGACATGGATATCTGCTTTAGTATGGCAACATGCTATGTATTTTTGATAATTGGTAAAGGAGAAATAATTCAGCTCTGTTGCTTTTTACAGGCAAATCATTAAACCAATTACTGAATATATATCTGATGGAACCATGAAAGGATGAAACAGAACATCTACCTGATTTTCTCTTAGTTACTGACGATGTAAAGCCATCTATAATGTTCCTTCCTGTCAGGTAAGAAGAAGAAAAAGATATAATAAGAACATTCATTTCCGTATTTATTACAATGTAATAATTTAGAGGTAGTTACATTCTCTTATGAGACCACTAGAGAGCTACTGAACTTTAAAAATTAGCAGTCTGCTATAATAAATATTCAATTTCAATGTAAATGATTCCTTCATAGCCTGCCGTTTTAGAAATTTAGGAAGTCCAAAAGTCATGACACAAGAAATAGTGTTAAAAGGTGATGTAAAGGAATCAGCAGCCATTGAAATGGTAGGACATCCATGGGAACTGAGTTCTAGTATCATTAATAAAACTGATATGTCAGATGTGACTGCTTATTGCAAAAATGAGTTATTATTTAAAAAGCATTATTAATATTAAATATTGTGAATTTTAATTTTTGAATTTAAGACTTAATATTTTAGACTACTAAAATAGTTATTTAAGTCATGGATTAATAATTCATATTAGGATTTACATGAAGAACCTAATATGTTGGAAGTCTTGATCTTAAATATCTCCAATAGGGGCAAATGTTTTGTATCTCCATTTTCAACAATATATCTACATTTTGATAATTTAGACCCATCTCACTCTATGAATTCTTACAAAACTAAAGTGCATATAATACATAATATTAAATAAGTACAATGTTTAGTCACATTACTTTAAATAAAGTTTTGTATGAATAATGGAATATTTTTCAAAGAAAAGGATGTTTACATTACATTATATGTTTACACATTTGAAAGCTCTGATCTCAGGAAAAGTGTCATATGTATGTACATACACACACATACACACACACACACAATGTGTTGAGAAAACTTCCAGGAAATATGGCTGACCAAGCTGATACAGAAAAATATCCACTCTAAAACACAAATAAATATTATTGTGTTTTTAATAGCTAAGCTCAAATGGAGCAGTATGATACCACTGGTTAATGAAGAGACAATTCAAAGCCAGAATGGTGAACAACAACTCATGGCTAGTGGCTTATGAGGGTTTTAGATCAAAACATTAGGGATGGCAGTAAGCATAGGAGAGGTTAGTGCCCATGATAGGACAAGAAAAAAATTACTCCATAGGCTTGTGTGAGAAAAGCAAACAAGGAAAAGAGCATTTATATGGTCCTGTGAGTGGAAAAGTCACTCTTAGAAATCAAAACTATAATATTTCTTCATGCGCAAGTGGGGTCCTCATTTACAGAACCTATGCTTTACACATAACACAAGTTGGTAAATGAGAAATCGTGTGTGTGTGTGAGAGAGAGATAGAGACAAAGAATGTGTGTGTGTAAATTCATATAAATTATAATATATGACAATATATGCATATGTATGTGTACACACACACACACACACACACAAAACTACCTTTAACAAATTAATGGATAGGTATTACACATCAACAGTTACTATCATCATGAAAAGAAAGCCATGCAGATTTTTGCACCTCCTAAAAGCAGAACATTCTACTACCCATGAAGTGTATTAAAAAATATATATATATATATATATACATATATATATAAATCTTTCAATCCACTAGAACCAACTACCAACAGAATAAGTATAGAGACTAGAATATACTAATCATGTTCATACTAATCATATCTTTACTCAGTTAAGGACACAATCAGCAAAGTCTACACCACAGAAAACAGTAGGTCATATGAGCTAAACAACTGAAAAATGTATGACATCTATGAGACAACTGGAAATTTTATCATTGACCAGATATTTGATATTAATAAATTATTATTAAAATCCTATAATGGTATTATGATTATTTTAAAAGAATTCTTCATTTTGAGAAGTATTGAAATGTCTATTAATAAATTAAGATGAGGAATGGAAATAGCTTTAAAATACTACAGAAAAGGGGGAAATGAGTGGAAGTGTATATGAGGAAACGATGGCCATGAGATCATAATTATTGAAGCTGCATGACAGACATATGGAAGTACATTATAGTCTTCAGTCTATTTTTGTATATGTTTGAAATAGTTTGTAATAAAAAGATCAAGAAGGAAGCCTGGTGATGGGTATTAAGGAGGGCACATATTGAATGGAGCACTGGGTGTTATATGCAAACAATGAATCATGGAACACTACATCAAAAACTAATAATGTAACGTATGGTGACTAACATAATAAAATAAAATTAAAAAAATAAAAAGGTCAAGAAGGAAATAAAATTATATATTTGGAGTGGTAAAATTGATTTGCATTAGGACTATACTACAGTAAAAATAAATCATGACTCTGAAGACATTGTAACATAATTCATTCAAAAAAAAAGGAATAAAATATGTTGAGCATTTTTAAAAGATGAAATTAATAATTTAACCACTTCATAGAAAGAAATTATATCCTACACACCTTACATATAATACTCATCCATTAATTCATCCTAATAATTTGATTTTGTTTTGCCATATCAGAGTATGAAAGAGACTTGAATGATACATGGGTGAGATATAATCCAAGACAAACCCAAAATGTATTATCCACTTAATGATTTAGAAACATAGACATACTAATAAAGATGGGTATTCATATAGTCGGAAAAATGTAATATTTATGTAGTAATAAATTTTAAATATTTTCTACTCAGTCTAAGAAAAATCAGTTAATGTAATTTTCAGAATTGTTACATGATCTATTACTTTGAAAAGAAATTAATTGAGGAAACTACAATAAGCTAGAAGAAGCTCATTGTTAACCTTCTCTAAGAATTCTTAGGCTGCCTATAAAGCCAAGTTTCAATCTCTTGTGGCATCATTCATAAACCACTAACCAAAATAACTACAAATGAGTGAAATATAATGAAAACATGAGCAATGAGCCCAGTGCATTTGTAAAAAAGTAAATCATGTCAAGCAAACTTAATTACTTTCTCAACTGAAATACATAATTCATGGATGAAGTGAATGTAGTAAATGTGATAGATTTATATTTCATAGAGTTGATGTAGTGACTCAGAATTATGATTTGAAAAATAGATTTAATTGTCTTACATGAGCTGGCATTTCTTATTGAAAATGGAAACACCAATTAAATCTGTTGATAGAATGGATAAGGTCTACAAATTAGTAACCAAACCTACTCATTAATCCCTCTTCTGTGAACTTTTAGTAAAAGATGACACACTGAGTTCTGCCATACCTCCCAATTTCTCTAGAGACAGAAAATGAGACCAGGTAATCAAGGAATGGGGTACCTTCCAGATGAAAGAGTAAAGTTAAGCTAGGTAGATCACCTGTATGCTTGCTTCTTCTTTCACTGACTCTTTTCAATCATGTAATTTGGAAACAGTCTCTTACCTTTGCCTTTCTTGTAACATAGAAAGGAAGAACTAACAAAATCAATGCCATTAAATGTTGGTGGCTAAATGTGCTAATCTCTCACAAAAGTTTTGGTGATATTCATATTTTTTAAAGATTAGTAAAGAAATAAATAAATTGGAAAGAAAAAGGTAAAATTATCTCTAAACATTGTCATGTATATAGAAAATCCCAAGGAATACACACACATACACACATGTACACACACACACAAATTAGAACTATTAATGATTTCAGCAATATTAAATGATACAAGATCAACATATAAAACTCAACTGTATATCAATACACTAGTAATAAACAATCCAAAAATGAAATTAATTCAAAAATTCCACTTACAATAATATGAAAACAAATTAAGTAGCTAGGAACAAACTTAACAAAAAGAGTACAAGATTTCACGGAAATCTGTAAGGCATTATTGAAATTAAAGAAAACATAAAAACAATGGAGAGACACCCCATGTTCATGGATTGGAAGGATTAATATTGTTAAGATGGTAATACATAGATTCAACACAATCCCCATGACAATCAGAGTTGGCATTTTTGCAGAAATTAATATGCTGATCCTAACATTCATATGGAAATGCAAGGGATCCAGAAAAGCCAAAATAATCTTGTAGAAGAACAAATTTGATGACTTCCTTAATTTCAAAACTTACCATAAAACTATAATAATCAAGACTGTAGTACTGGCAAAAAGATAACCACAGACCAATGAAATAGAACTGAGAGTCTAGAACTAAATCTTTACATCTATTTTTTTTTTTTTTTTGACAAGAGTCTCAAGACAATTCATTGAGGGGAAGAGTAGTTTTTTCAACAAATTTTGTCTGGACAACTGAATATCCAGATGTAAAACCAAAAGAGGGCTTGCTAACAGTGCATTTGCAGACACTCATGAGGGAAGATTATTTTTGGACCAAAAGTTTACTAGAAGTCCTTGATATCTCATTTACTAGTAAGTTAAGAGTGGAAGTGCAGAGATTTATGGACTCCTCTACATATTGAAAAGACATTTTTATGGGTTCACAATCAGCCCTTTAATGTGGCACTTTCCAATCTGGCTTTCCGTGACACCCATGAATAAGCATGGCTGCCAGATGAGTAGCCCACTTCTAGGGCTATTTGCCTTATTGCCCTACTGTGAGTTAACCTCTGTTTTATGTTTGTTCACTCTGCCTGGGAAATAGGAAGAGCAAGTAGGTCACAGATTCAGGTATTCATTTAGTCATCCACTCATTCATCCACTCATTCATTCACCTGGTTAGTAAACACTACTACATACCTTTTCAATACCCTGTCACATGACTTAAGAATAATAAATGCTCTAAGACTATAAGAATATAAATTCTATGAAATCAGAGATTTTTATCTTTTGCTTTTTGTAGTGTCCCCATGACTAGAAGAGCACCTTAGTAGGCATTCACTGAATATTTGTTAAACGAGTAAAAATAGCCAACACACTCTGAGGACTAATATGTAAGGCTCCGTTCTAAGTACTTTTATCTTTTTAAATCTCACAGCAACCCTTTGATAAAGGTTCCATTATAATCCCCACCTCATACTTGAGGAAACTGCAGTACAGAGAACTGAGGTGCTTTGGACAATATCACACAGCCAGCAAGTCTACGTTCTAACCAAGACAATCTGGCTCACAGGCATTCAGAGATGATGCAGACAACTTAAGTGTTCACAGCGTAGTTGGTTATATTAAACAAAACTACATGCTATGCAACCAGAGGACATAAAATCAGATCAATATGAAATCAGTTACTACTTACTTCCTAATTTCGAAACTGCTGTCTGCAAACACAAAATCTATTGTAGAACGGAAAGAGAAAAAGAGTGACTGGCCACAATAAGTATGATAACCAATAAATTAATTAGCCCTATTATGTCTATGAATTCTGTTTACTTGTTTTATTAAAAACCTGGACATTTAGTTAGGTAAAATTTTCTTTTTTCTCTACTGAGGAAAAAAGTCCCTTTCTTCTCTAACCACAGAATTAAGATTCCTCTTATATGTATCTTTTAAAAAGTATGCTGTTTTTTCACAGTAATCCAGCTCATACAAGATAACAGATCTAGCCAAAAAAAAAAAAAAAAAGTACTTCAAATCTGTCAGTGCTTCATTAGCTAAAAAAAATATAATTTGTTGTCATTAGAGTTTAAAATGTATTAATATCTACATTTAAAGGAATTAAAATATTTATTTTAAATACCTTGTTTTAAAAATGGAATTGAAAGTTGCTGAGAAATGTTAGGGACTACCCTTGATTTCAGTTTTATGTATATCTATATAACCTTATAAGCACATACAACGCGTTCATAAGTACTGAGATGGGTGACTCCACTTTGATTACTACAGATTCATAAAATCACAAGACTGGGAGGGATCTTGAGAGGTCATTTACATCTCCACCCTCAGGCAGCACCCTACTTAACTGTCCCTGACAAATGTGCATCTATCCTACTTTAAAAGCCATGATGCAAAGGAGGTTCATATAAATTAATCATACACATAGCCCTAGAGAATAGAGAGCTCAGAACGGTACTCCCGATTTAACCAATCAAATTATTATTGATTGCATCAGCACTTCCATGTTTCCAACTGCTTTTTGCTTGTAAATCAGTAGCATCTTAAGGACTCAAAATTCTCATGTACTTCTGAGGATGTAAAAAATCACTCCTCGTGAGCATTTTTACTAACCAGACCAAATGAGAAGCCAAAGCAACTGTACCATTAGGGAAGGCAAACTGGCAGTAAGTACACTAGAATTCCTAATTCCAAATGATATCTTCGAGTAGAAATCAGTAAAAGTCAAGATAAATATAGATATATATAAAATGCATCCTACTAAATGGATGCAAATACGGATAAAGATTTTCCCTACTTTAACTTTATATGATCTTTCCCTGTGGCCTTGCTTCTATTGCACACATCATTCATTAGATTATGAAAACCATTAATGTCAAGAAGCAGAACAAAATGAATTCACTGAGGGGCCGCAATTAGCATATCAAGCAGCTATTTCTCACTAAATATTCCTGACAGCTCTCATTACAGATGATGGATGAGCTTTATAAGTAGTAGTAGTTTCTGAGGAAAATAAAATCTTTAAGCGTACTACCACATGTGGCTGAATAACTAGTAATCATCTTTCAACAGTTTATATTTTTCCCTTTTTAATGGGAAAGTGTTATAAAATTCACAGGTAGGTTAAACGCCTGAGTCAAAATTCATTTAGATACTGCAAGTCTAACTTATGATCTGAATATTGTAAGTGCTTTTAGTTAAGATACATTGGAGCCAGTCATCCAAACACCCTACAAACATAGGAAATGATAATAAACAGAGAAAAGCAGTTGGAAATCAGAATTTTGGAAGCCACGGGTACTGGAGGGACTTAAAACAAGCAGGGAAACTTAGAATATTGGCTAAGGATTCTTCTCCTTATGTTTTCAGTAGAACTTTAAGAAAACACTGCAAACCTTTATCATAAACATGAGTGTGAAGAAACAATAATAATTACAACAATATTACTTGCCTTCCTGCTCAGGTTAAGAAGGGAGCATTGTTAAGTCCCAGGGCCATAACAATGTCGGCCCGAAGCATTACATTCTCTAAATCACATTTCACAAGTTGCGGCACAAATTGAATCCAGCCTGTAGAAGTGTTCTGTTTGGCCTACACACTGTATTTTTAAAAATCAAATTTTCAGCATTTAAAAAATCAAGGGATTTCAGATAAATGTCAACATTCCTAGTTACTTTTTAAAATCTGGTGGGAACATCAGCATGAATTCCCCCTTTTGCCACAAATTCCTGCTCTTTATAGTAGTGCCGGGTAGACGAGCAGAGGGCCTGTTGTCTTCCATTATCAGAATATTATTGTCTTACTGATGTCAGAGAAAGAGCGTTCTCTATGAAATGTGGTAAAACAAACAAGAAGCTGAGAGGGAAACCTGTCATTGACTTAGGTTACTTTGTCTGGTCCTATTTTAAATGTATGAAAGGATTTAATATAATCTTTTTTTTTATTTGCCAGAGAGAGAGAGAGGCAGAGGCAGAGGGAGAAGCAGGTTCCCCACTGAGCAAGGAGCCCAATGCGGGACCTGATCCCAGACCCTGGGATCATGACCTGAGCTGAAGGCAGACACTTAACTGACTGAGCCACCCAGGGATCCCTATAATCTTTTAATATGTTAATTTCTTATTAACAATAAGAAACAAATGAACGTTCTAAAGCAATATGAAATTGATTTGGACCTTAATATTATCTATATATTACATATTATATATATATATTCACTGCAGTTGTGTTATAGGGATTGCAAAAAAGTACTAGCATGTACAACTTGTAAGCTACACAGAAAGAAAACAGAATATTCAGGTTAACCATATATACATTTCCAAACATTTGGTGGTTAGTCATCATGTAAAACAAAGAAACCAACACACCTATATCTCTGAAGACCTTTTTAAAGCCAAAGAATTGCCCTTAACTCTTACCTGTATAACTTTAAAAACACCTATTATTCATAAAAAGGCTTACTTTTTCAACCAAAGAAAGTTCAGGACTGGTTAATTATCATTTTTATAATTTCAGTATTGTATTGCTCAGAAAGGAATATTTAAAGATGCATCTTTTTAAAATTTTGTCATTAGAATAATCTTTAAGTACTTTCAGATAAACCACATTTTTAAAAGCTAATAGGTATTAATTTGTCAGCACACAGAACTATCTTTATTCTTAGTGAAAATAAACTTACATCAAAAAAATAAAACTGGCTAATAAAATGCAATCTTATTTTTTATCTGTTCGCCCTACTTTATTTTCCTTTCAGGGGAATGTATTTCTAGTGCCATAACAGAAACAGAAGCTCCAAAGGACATCTACTTAAGCATTTCATAGTCAGTATCAGTGTCTTATATATAATATAATGCCATCACTTGCACATAAGAATCTCAAATCTCCTTTTGTCTTGTTGACAAAAACAGCTGGATGACAAAAATCCAGGCTCAATCTTACAGAGAAAAAGCACACTTTGATAATATATAATACCAAATTGCACATAAACAACCCTCACTGTGAACAAGAAGATTTTAGTTAGTTCTAGATTTATCAAGAGAATGTAGAACAATGGGGTTTACAAAGAAAATGGAATTATTTCAACCAACAATGTGTTTTCTCACCCCAGTCCAGATATTACCACCGCCAGCAGCAAACAACTAGAATACTTCCGACTATTTTTTTTAGTGCTTCACTGCAATAGGAGATATATAGCCACTCCATTTTAATAAATGTGCAGTGAGTATGAATCTTCATTGTATGAACTCAGTTATATATAATGAGGAAATACTCATTATATATGAATCTGAGTTCTGGTCTAGCCTGGCTAGTGAAAAATTTAATAAGGGAGACAGAGGCCGAGCACAAAAATAGGAAAAGGACCTCTGATCTTCAGTTATCAAGTTTACCATCCTCATCTTCCATCTCTATCTGAAATCCAATAGCACTTGATTTGATGTCACTTTAAAGTCTGGATTTCTTTACAGATGCTGAAAAACCAAATGCCCAGAGTCCAACCTCCCCTACTGCTAGTGAATGTTACTTCCAAAATACATGAACGCTACTCACTAGCCCTTGGTTCAGAAAGACAGTGATCCTACAGGAAATGGAACAGTGATCCCAGAATGCCTTAATTATGAACAACAGACATATATGTTCAGATAAGAAGAAAAATACAAAGGGCTCCCAGGTCCCATCTGGGAATATTTTTTCCTGAGAATCTCTAGGAAATATTATTTTTCTTAAAAAATGAGTTGAAGAGTCCATTTCCTTGATGATTCCTCTCTAGATCCATGACACTGAATTATTTGGCTTAACACAGAATGGAGGGAAGAAGTAATCTGTAAGCAAATCACAACTCTCTGCATCCACCATCTTACGGTCTAGAGATAGACAGAAAGAAATATGGCATGGGTAAAACATTAAGAAACGTACACTTTATTCCACAATTCAACTCTAAATAATTAATTTGAATAAAGAAAAAAAAACTTATACTAAAAAAAGTTGCAATCATGCGCTTAGAAAACAGAAGGAACAAATAACACCATCTTGGGGAAACAGGAGACAATACAGAATTACAAACAACAACTAGGAAACCTGTGCTCCCCTTTTTCTCTCCTGTCATTCCACCAGGGATGTTCCTCATGGAATGGGATAGCTTTGCATCAGGCCCTTAAAAAGTAGAAGGGAATTAAATGTAGACTTAAAGAGAAATCTTTGAGAAAAATTATTATTTCATAGGGAGACACAACATTCCTCATCACAGATCTTAAACTTAATGATAACAATGATAGATAGACAGACAGATGGACACATATTTAGAGTAAGATTCTTGAACTCTATTCAAATTTGCATAGTTCTGAGAAAGGTGTTAGAAGTTTCTTTTTCAATACTGGAAAGAGATTTTTGAAATATTGAACAATATTGAAATATTGTTATCTCTGGGTCATGGGTTCTTTTTTGTTTTGCTTTGTTTTTTACTTTTTATTTTGGAATAATTTAAGATTCACAAGAAATTGCAAAGATAGTAAAGTCCCTGTGTCCCTTCACCCCACTTTCTTCAATGAAACATCTTACATAACCATAGTACATTTTTATTTTTATTTTTTAAAGATTTATTTATTTATTTATTTGCGAGAGAGAGAGAGAGAGAGAGAATGAGAGACAGAGAGCACGAGAGGGAGGAGGGTCAGAGGGAGAAGCAGACTCCCCGCTGAGCAGGGAGCCCGATGCGGGGCTCGATCCCGGGACTCCAGGATCATGACCTGAGCCGAAGGCAGTCGCTTAACCGACTGAGCCACCCAGGCGCCCCATAGTACATTTTTAAAACCAGGCAATTAACACTGACAAAACTATCAATTACCATTTTTACATGCTTACAATTTGTAGGTAATTTAATTTTTTTAAGTTTTCTGGCTTTTACAGCTTTTCCTAAAGCGGTCGTACGGATCACTCATACATGAAATTTAAGAAACAAAACAAATGAACAAAGAGAAAAAGACAAACAAAAAAACCCCCAGACTTTTAAAACTGGTAGTTACCAGAGAGGTGGTGGGTGGGGGGATGGGTGAAATAGGTGATGGGGATTAAGAGTGATGTGATGGGCACTGAGTAAAGTATAGAAATGTTCAATCACTATATTGTACATCTGAAACTAACATAATACAGTATGTTAATTATACTGAAATTTATAATAATGATAATAACAAAGTGGTCAGATGGCTATGTAAGAAGATAAATAGATAAAACGTAAATAAATAATTATCATTTGCCTATTTTCTTTGCAGAAATGTCTTGACTAGGTTTTCCAAAGTTATGGCATACATCAAGAATAATCAGGTTTTAGGAATAATCATCTCCATTTTGATGACTTTTATATTTCCTTCCTCATCACTAAGAAAATGTAACAATAATTTCAGTGTTTCCAGAATGTTAACCATTCCAGGGAAACACTGTAATGCACTAAAAAGCAATTTCCATGAGCTAATATCTAAGCAGTTAGAATTAATGTTATCATTTGTGCATCCAAAACTGAAATATCCATATTGTTTGTTTTGATGTTTTGATCAAGTCTGATTATATTCTTTCAAGTAAACTGTGTCTTATATAAATAATAAACTGAGCCAACATTATTTTACTATTTGACATTCTGAAGAATTGCCCTTGACTTTAGCTGTGATTTTCTTCCTCCACTTTCTTTTTTTCAGAAACTTTCTCATGAAATGAAATGCTTCATTATTCATTCAACAAGTGTTGAATGAATGACATGTGAATGACAGTGGAGGAGTTAAAAACATGATTGAGGTGTTATTCCTGCTGTCAAAAAGATAAAATGTGCACATAGATTACTGTAATGGAAGACAGAAAGTGTTAAGGGGCATAGGAGGAATTTAGATAGAGGGCAGAGAAGGGGGGCTTCCAGTTAGGGAAGAGTAAACCCAGTGGGAGGTTGTATCACATTAACTGGTAAAGCACAAGCTCTTACACTGCGTATACGTGTTCTGGGTTTTATTTGCTTTACTGAAACAGCTTTCTCTCTGGGCCTCGTTTTCTCTAATCTGTTAAAAGGGAATAATATTAGTATTTACTACTTAAGGTTGTTGTGTGCGTCAAAGCAAATATTGCATGTAAAACACTTAGAACGTGCCAGGCACACACATTTTATCTAACTCAACAGAGTTATGCATGCTATTGACTAAGAAAAAAAGGGACATTGAGACTGTCTGTTGTGATAGAATTTGGTGGAAGTTCTGGGCACGAACTACACCTCTATTATCCCAACCAAATCTTATGTAAAAATTTTCACTCCCTTTTTCCAATACTCACAACATATAAACAAGAAACTAAATTAAGACTCACTTTGTATAATTAAATCTGCGATCTTCTCTTTTTTCTTGCTTTTTAAAAATTTTTCTATACAAATATTTCGAACTATTTTTATGGCTTTCCTCATAATGTTCATATCTCCTGAGAGTTCTTCATTGTAATTATATTTATAGGCAACCTTTGCTGCTTTATACCAAGGGGATCAGAGTCTGAGGAGATAAAGATTCCAGAGGGCCTTTTCAATTTATCTCGATTCTGATGATTCTAAAAAAACTGCTATTTGTCATCTTTCCACTCTCCCACACAGTGTTATAGACATGCCTATGCCCACATCCTGGGTGGGATCGCAGGTCATCATGTTGCACACACAGTCTCGCTGTCTGCTGTGAGTCTGTCTGCACAGCAGTCCACTGGACATTAGGGGCTAGGCTGTCATGGACTGAGTGAAAAAGGATCACTCTCACTAATACAACCACATTTTCTGCTCTCTTCTTCCCCTTCAGAATGTGAATGGTACTTACTGAGTGGAAGGAAAAAGAATTAGTCATGAGAATATGGCCCAGAGATAAATTTTGCTGGGCCTGTGAGAACAACTTCAATTCAAGTGTGTTTCATCCTCATTCAGCTTTTTTTTTTTTTTTTAAGATTTTATTTATTTCTTTGACAGAGAGAGACACAGCAAGAGAGGGAACACAAGCAGGGGAGTGGGAGAGGGAGAAGCAGGCTTCCCGCCAAGCAGGGAGCCCGACGTGGGGCTCGATCCCAGGACCCCAGGATCATGACCTGAGCCAAAGGCAGACGCTTAATGACTAAGCCACCCAGGCGCCCCCCTCATTCAGGTTCTTGAAGCTCAGACCCCTGACCCTGTCCTGCAAAGTTGCTTCAAAAAAGTTATTTTCAGAAAGTTTTCAGAAAGAAATTTATTAGAAAGTTTTCAGAAAGAAAGTGATATTATTGAGGGTGTGGGTTTAGGGTGAGACAGGAGTGTCTACAAATGCTGCCTGAAACTTAAAAAACAAAACAAAACAAAAACACCCCAAAAACCTGATCACTTGCTATAAGATACCAGTTTTTCCTTGCCTTAATGAAGTTAAAAGGCAACTTGATGGATTCTCTTCCCCTGAGCAATTTCAAATTTCCTCAAAACTCTTTAATAATTTTAGAAGCACATGTTTCAGAATCCATTGCAAGTTTATTGAGCAATTTAATAATAAAAGGGAAACAAGGAAAATAAATCAATGGGAAGATTTTAGCCTAAAAACATTATCTCAACCACATTATATCTGCAATATAACCACTCATATGTGGTGGCTTGTTAGCAGCTGCCGTCATAAATCTTAGCATCCAGAATATTCAGAGGAGATGATGTATTGCTGGCAGCTATCTATACACAAATATATGATCTTTTAATCTATGAACTGTAATCACTCCTTGGAACTGATGACTTAAAAGCATTCTCTGTAGACAATTCACTTATACATAACTTTCACTATGCCTTAAGTAATAAATTCACTCTTTATCTGAGAGACTCTTACAGCACTGATTGTGTTCGCTCAGTTTCCAGATGCCAACCCCTATTTTCCTACCTGTATACCGTCAACCCTCCTTCCTGTTCTCAAAGCTAACTCTGAGACCTGACAAGAGAAATGAACCAAATATAGCCCCGGATCCGAACGGCCACCCTCATGAGGTCTCCTATACCAGTTTGTCAACTTCAGGAAGCTGGCCCAGATCTGTTAATTGGGCTCCTGCCTTGCCCTTGGTGTAAAGGTCCTTCTTTTTCCTTCTGGACTTTTCCAATTTATATCAGTGGACTTCAGTTTTATTTCTTATCCCTAGTGCAATTTCCGTAACATGCGTGGTTGCCATCTATGGAAATAGTGTGCAGAAGGGCAGACATAACCTTTGGCGTCAGACATATCCAGGTCAGAATCCAGCTGATACTGACCATATGAATTTTAGCAAGTTTCTACATTTCTCCAAGCCTCATTTTCTCGTACAGCTGCTGTTATGATTAAATTCATCAATATAGATACTTTTATGTACTTAACACAGTATTAAAAGTACCATGTGATGCCAAAAAGATATCAGTTGCCTCTCTCTACCCCCTTCTGATGACAGCAATGTCTCTTAGACAGCTGGATGGCCAGGGCACAAATACACATGGATAAGGGTCCTCAGTACTGAAGGCACAATTTCCTCTTCTCCTTATCAAAGATAAACATAGTGAGACACTACTTAAGGTGGTAAGGACAGATCTTAATTAGTAATATACTAGTGCAATAGGGCAAAGTTTCCAGTGTAAACTGAACTCAACTTTAATTTATACAGCGGTGACTAAAGCCATTTAAAGAGAGAATGAGAAAATAGGGAGGGGGTGAGCGGGGACTCAACAGAGTCAGAGAGGTGAAAAATTACAAAAAGTAGAAAGAAGGGGATGACGGTCCATGTGAAACCCACCTGGGTTTGTTAACTAGCACTTATGGAAGTTAGGTTCTTATAATCCATGGAGACTGCGACTCCATGGATTCTAAAGACTCCTAAAGATGGGGCCCCATCTTTAGGTATTAGCTAGAACAAATAGTAAATTCTTTTGGCAGCCTTGAGTTTTCTCAAGCAGGCTCCTTAAGCAGGGCTAGGATCATCCTAAGAATGCAGTCTTGTGCTATTAGAAAGAATGTTAAGTGTTTTATTCAAGTCTTTAAAGGTCAAGGTTGAGGCCTAGTCAAGAAAGGGCTCAAAGGAGCCCAGCTAGAGTTTGGACAAGGGGAGAATTTTTGTCACCTCCCCCCTCTCTCTTTTGCCTCCCATCTGTTGAAATATACTTCTTCAGGCTGGTCCTCACCTCTATCTAGCCATTTCTAACTTGGAAAAAGACCCAGGGAATATTAAAATCTCTGAACAGAGTGTTTCCTTATCAGTCAATGGCTCACCTCTGCACTCCCGCAGTTGACTTAATTTTCTTAAAACCTCTCCCTTTCAGGTATTTCTATTCTGAGGCCTAAGTTCCTGCTTCCCTGTGTCACTACAAATGCCTAGCCAGACCCTTAAATCATAAGACAGGGAAAATTCTCATTCTTCATTTGCTCAGGTCTCCTGTGACAGCCAAGTGTATCTACCAGTGACTCTCTAGCAATTAGTACAAGTGTAAATTATGTTCCAATACATTATATATTTTTAAATTCTCAATTAATTTCATGTTTCTATAGTGTTTGCTTGCCAGAAATATGTCTTAATGTTTAAAATGTAATATTCCTAAAAGAAAGCAGACTTAAAAATAGATACGGATACAGATATCTATAGGTGTAGATAGAGTAGCAACTCTGTGAATTAGAAATTGTATCCTTTATTTTTAAAAAGTGTGCACAAAACCACAACGTGGTTACAGGGATAATTTTCCCTATCTTGAAACTTCAGCTTAAACTGGAGTTTCAAACAATATGAGTTATATGTGTGTGTGTGTGTGTGTGTGGTATGTGTGTGTGTATGGTATACGCATGAGTCAATATATTTTCTAATGTTTTTGAGGTCAAAGAATGTGTTACACAACCAAAGGTTGCTCACAATTTCTCTTCAGTTTTAGGTAAATTTTGTCATATCTGATTTCACCTGGATCTTTTTAAAGACTTCTCCCCAGCTCATCCCTGTAGGGCAGACTCATACCCAGCTCCTCAGGTAACAGTGTACAAGCCCCAAGCTCATCTAGGGTGCCATTATAATCCTTTTTAGCTCCATAGCAACTCTCTCCTGTGAGCCTAAGATACCAGATAACTATCATTTACTAAGCTATTAAAATAAAGGCTTTCAGCTTTCTCAGGTGCAGAATTGGAAAGAAGCCTAGAAGCCTGGAAGGCTTACCTGTCTGGCTAAGTCCTGCGATCTATCAATTAAATGCAGAGTGGTTTATGTCACCAGTGCTCAGTGGAATCTAATTTCTCATTCTAGCCTCTTAGTGCTATAGTCTCTATCTTCTGTTTCTTGCTCTTAAGTCTATTTGTTGCTGCTTTCCTGTTTCTGCCTCTTGAGTAGCACTATAATTAATGGATGCTATTGTTTCTCAGACTCTCTTGGTTGCCACTTACTCATTTTTACTGTGTATACTAAAGATAAGAAAGTTTTTAAAATGTCATTAAATCGCTGCAACTCTACACTATTGCAGACAGCTATAAGCAGGTTACAAAGTATAATCGCACCAGGTAGAAAGAATTATTATGGTAACTAAAGGTAAAAAGCAAATGTCTTTTGAATTAATTAACTTTGTAGGCTTCGTAGATGGAAGAATATTCATGAATTTTAAAGATTCAAAGAAAATCTACATCATTTACACAAATATTATTTAGACAACGTGTTGCCAAGTGGAACGATGTGAGAAAAAAGCATGCATGGGTTCTGTAAATAATAAAATAGCTCCTTGAGTGAGTCTGCTAATAGTCTTTCTTCTTGTCTGTCCTTAGCATCTTTAAAAAATAGACATGCCATGATAAGACCAGTTTAACTAAGGATGTTTTTAGGGCAACACTTTTCCATAAGTCTCATAAATCTATATAGCTTTCATGAGCATGTTAAGTCTGACCATAACCACTGTCTATTGTCTGGACAGCAAAGCACACATGCCTAGGTCATAATGGGATGGTCTATATAGCAAGAGTAAAATCACCTTAGATGACAAGTGGATCTGAAATGAGCCTCATTTTACCATCAAGTTAATAAAACAAATGTATTTTCATGAAGATCCTTCCTAGATACCACTTGTTCTAAATAAATAAACATTGAAATGGTTAGAAACTTCAAAATAATAAAAAGAGAAAGCATTTTGTCTGTCACTGGCACAATTAAACAATATCCATCAAACAAAAAAGGAAGCTAGTAAAATATTTCTCTCAATTCATTCTTTTGTTTAAATCTTACTACCATCAGGTTGCACAGCAAAGGAAACAACAGTCAACAAAACCAAAAGACAACCGACAGAATGGGAGAAGATATTTGCAAATGACATATCAGATAAAGGGCTAGTAGCCAAAATCTATAAAGAACTCATCAAACTCAACACCCAAAGAACAAAGAATCCAATCAAGAAATGGGCAGAAGACATGAACAGACATTTTTCCAAAGAAGACATCCAAATGGCCAACAGACACATGAAAAAGTGCTCAACATCGCTCGGCATCAGGGAAATCCAAATCAAAACCTCAATGAGATACCACCTCACACCAGTCAGAATGGCTAAAATTAACAAGTCAGGAAATGACAGATGTTGGCGGGGATGCGGAGAAAGGGGAACCCTGCTACACTGTTGGTGGGAATGCAAGCTGGTGCAGCCACTCTGGAAAACAGTATGGAGGTTCCTCAAAAAGTTGAAAATAGAGCTACCATATGATCCAGCAATTGCACTATTGGGTATTTACCCCAAAGATACAAAAGTAGGGATCCGAAAGGGTACGTGCACCCCGATGTTTATAGCAGCAATATCCACAATAGCCAAACTGTGGAAAGAGCCAAGATGTCCATCGACAGATGAATGGATAAAGAAGATGTGGTATATATATACAATGGAATATTATGCAGCCATCAAAAGGAATGAGATCTTGCCATTTGCAACGACGTGGATGGAACTGGAGGGTATTATGTTGAGTGAAATAAGTCAAACAGAGAAAGACATGTATCATATGATCTCACTGATATGAGGAATTCTTAATTGCAGGAAACAAACTGAGGGTTACTGGAGTGGGGGGTGGGGTGGGAGGGACGGGGTGACTGGGTGATAGACACTGGGGAGGGTATGTGCTCTGGTAAGCGCTGTGAATTGTGCAAGACTGTTGAATCTCAGATCTGTACCTCTGGAACAAATAATGCAATATATGTTAAGAAAAAAAAAAAAAGAAGAAGAAGAAGAAGAAGGTAGCGGGAGGGGAAGAATGAAGCGGGGGAAATCGGAGGGGTAGACAAACCATGAGAGACGATGGACTCTGAAAAACAAACTGAGGGTTCTAGAGGGGAGGGGGGTGGGAGGATGGGTTAGCCTGGTGGTGGGTATTGAGGAGGGCACATTCTGCATGGAGCACTGGGTGTTATGCACAAACAATGAATCATGGAACACTTCATCTAAAACTAATGATGTAATGTATGGGGATTAACATAAGAATAAAAATTTTAAAAAATAAATCTTATTACCATCATGATTAAAAAGAATAACTAAAGCATTTGAGAAAAATCTCAGTCTCTTTTGCTAAGGAATGCTTTCTTTCTGAATAGAACTTCAGAATAAATCCTGTCAGACTACCTCTGAACTAAGGGATGCTAAAAGGTTTTAGCTGGAGAAGAATACAAGTCTAAAGGTGCTAATGGCAGAGAATTTATTTCTCCTATTCAACATCCCTTTATTCTAATAACTTAGGAGTACTAACTACATATTATAATTCTGAAAAATGTAGTTGGTTAAATAAGAAACTCTGAGACCTCAATTAAAGATCTTTATACCAATTATATAGAGAGCATTTTTTTTTAGATTAAATGCTAGAGAAGAGAATGCTTTTGCAATATCTCACTATGTTTTTTTTTTTTTTGAAAAGAAAATATATCAAAGTATGTGCAAACAATATTTCACAATCCAGAGTTGGGAGTAATCTTAGGGAATAGTATGGTTCTATACTCAAGAAACCTACATTTGGAATTCATTTTCACACCTCACTTGCCCCACAATTATTGTCTCCATACATCTATCACCTGTTTCAAAACAAAAATGTAAAAACATCTTCCCTCATAGAGATGTTGAAAAGGAGCCATGCAAAAGAAAATACACAAATAAATAATTCAAACTACCTTCCATACAAATACAAAAATAAACTACTGTTATTAGTGGTAACAAGGTACCTGGAGTTAGTAAAACTGCAAAGTTTGAGGATACAGTCATCCCAAGATTTACTTCACTTCTTACACCAATAGCAAAACTGAAGGGTTCCCAAAACCACCCTCAGTTTGATGACTGCAGTTTATTACAGGGAAAGGATATTTTGTGATGAAATACGTTTGTCATGAAAATACATTTGTTTTATTAACTTGATGGTAAAATGAGGCTCATTTCAGATCCACTTGTCACAAAGTTTGTGAATTTCCTACTTAGAACCTTTGTCTACTTTTATTTTTTTTTCAAAGATTTTATTTATTTATTTGACAGAGAGAGGCACAGCGAGAGAGGGAACGCAAGCAGGGGGAGTAGGAGAGGGAGAAGCAGGCCTCCCGCAGAGCAGGGAGCCCGATGCGGGGCTCGATCCCAGGACCCTGGGATCATGACCCGAGCCGAAGGCAGACGCCCAACGACTGAGCCACCCAGGCACCCCCCTTTGTCTACTTTTAATTAGGCTGTTCATCTTTTTATTATTTGTATACTAATTGACATATATTCTATATGTCAATTTTGTATGTATTACAACTATCTTCCCCAATTTGTTTT
>NC_058405.1:153634277-153728011 GCF_002201575.2 Neomonachus schauinslandi
ATATGTCAATTTTGTATGTATTACAACTATCTTCCCCAATTTGTTTTATATCCGTGAACTATATGGCATATTTTGTTATAAGAAGTTCTAATTTTGATGTGACTAATTTTATAATTTATTTCCTACATGATTTCTTCTTTGTGCGTTTGCTTCAGAAATTCATTTTTACATAATATTGATTAAAATACTTGTTCATGTTTTCTATTTTTTTTTGCTCTTTTTCATATTAAGATCCTTAATATGAAAGGTTTTTTTGTAGTTTTTTCTGTATTTTTTCGGAGTAAGATCTAATTTTATTTTATCATGTGGAAAGCAAATTGCCCTAATGCCATTTATCAAATAATTCATCTTTTCCCCACTGATTTATGATGCCTCATCCACCATACGAATACTCCCCTTTTTGCTATTAAAATCATCATGATTCATCTTGTTTTTATGTTAGTATCTAATAACATTAATATAACTTCACTAATATTGAACAATGTTTGCTTTCCTGATATAAATATTACTTAGATGTGATCTACAAATATGAGTTTTTTATGTGTGTAATTGCTGCATTCAATTGGATACTATTTAGTTAGAATTTTGTGTCTAGATTCCTGAGTAAGAATGGCCTATAAGACCCTTTTTTTTTTTTTAAGATTTTATTTATTTATTTGACAGAGAGAGAGAGCACAAACAGGGGGAGCAGCAGAGGGAGAGAGAGAAGCAGGCTTCCCACCGAGCAGGGAGCCTGATGCAGGGCTCGATCCCGGGACCCTAGGATCATGACCTGAGCCCGAATGCAGATGCTTAAATGACTGAGCCACCCAGGTTCCCCTATAAGGCCCCCCCCCTTTTTTTTTTAGCTATTCTTATTCTTCCTTGTTTTCATATAAAAAAGTTATTCTGGCATCTGAAAATATTAACCAAAGTTTTTTTAAAAAGAAAGACAAAAACCTTGGATGTTTTCATGTATTTCAGAATTAAATGCTCCAAAAGAATGATTTTTTATCCTGTATCTATTTCATTAAGTATATGTCAACCCCCCCCATAATCTAAGTTATGGTTAATGACAGCAAAATAAGAGGTTAATAGTGTCATTATTGTGAAAGAAGATAAAAGGCTACATTTACTTCACATTATTTGGTATGATTAAATGACACAATCTTAAAAATTTACATTGTAAGGTTTTGCAGTCATACCAACCAATTTATAGTATTATATTTTCCTTATTCATATATAAATATAAATGTTTCAAACAAATCTATACCTAACATGATTATCAGTGCCTCCAAATGATTTATCTACATTATAAAACTATATTTTTAAAAAAATTTTTATTTAAATTCAATTTAGTTAACATATACTGTATTATTAGTTCCAGGGGTAGTATATAGTGATTCATCTGTTGCATATAACACCCAATGCTCATTACATCAACTGCCCTCCTTAATGCCCATCACCCAGTTACCCATCACCCCACCCCCCACCCCTCCAGTAACTCTCAGTATGTTTCCTATAGTTAAAGAGTCTCTTACGCTTTGCCTCCTCTCTATTTTCATCTTATTTTATTTTTCCTTCCCTTCCCCTATGTTCATCTGTTTTGAAAAAAAAAATTTAGCATGCATATTTCCCATATGATCAAAATAAATTACCAAGAGCAGGAACTTGACCTAATTATTTCTAAGGAGTACAAAAGAGTCTAAACAAGTGTACATATTTATCTCATCTAGAGACACAAAGGGAAGGATTCCTCTTAGTATTAGAGAAAATTCTTGATGTAAACAAATGTTTCAAGAGAAGAAATATTTTGCACTTCTAAAATATGTATCATCAAATATTTTTTTTAGTACTAAATGTGAGATGTGCAAAGGGGTCCTGCTTACACAGTATGAGGTACAGGTGTGGAGGTATGGAGTTCAGGTGAACTGATTTATTATTAGGTCCCAGCTCTGACACATTGTATCTATATGGTTTCAGCACATCACTTAACCTAAATACTATCCTGCAAGGTCTCTTAGGAGGCAGATACCAAGATTTGTTCTGCATTGTTCCTTCTGTCTTTTTGTTACTACGCTATTAAAACCTTTATTATGTCATTGAATTACAGAAAGTAGAATATGGAGAAGACCTTTAAACTTCATCCAGTCCAAAATGTGATACACAAGAAGGATGTATCTAAATGATAACAGAAAGCAATGCATATAGATTATGTTCAAAGACTCCCTTAAAAGACTTCAGAGTCTCCTAAAGAGCTCCATTTGCCTGAAAGACAAAAGACCAGTAGAAAAAAAGACCACCACTAGGCCAGTGTTATCTAAAGTGTGGCATTTCATCACAGGAAGGAGTGATTTAATTCATTGACCACCCTATATATTTTCTACAACATTTGGCAATCTTAGAAAATGTCATAGGTCTGAAAGAAGTCTGAATCATTATTATCTTCAAACATTGCACCAGAAAGCACCTGTGATTGTTATGGCATCTAACACAGTACTTTGGCCAATTCTTCCGCATTGATTATTGGATATCCTTGTTAACACTAATACATTTAATGAGTTTAATGAGTTAAAATGGGAAAGAAGACAGATATGAGTAAACCACAAGAAAATTTGTGCATGAAGGCTTTTATTCACTGTTACCGATCATTTTGAAGCTTTAAGTCCTTTGAAGTGTATCTAACAACAGGATGATCAACAATATATGATGTAATAAAATCGAAGTGATACATTTCATATCACCAAAGTATAAAATAAGTCAATTCCATAGGGAGACCAAATCCATCCAATTTACTGAGCTAGCTTTTAAGATATAAGGAATGTAAAAGTGGTCATTTGACCAAAGATACTATGCCCAGTCAATTGCATATCATTTTCATATCACAGCAAAATCTTTGAATATCCATTTTACCACTAGAAAATACAAAGAAGTAATATCCTTGTTTGTACAGAAGATTACAATCTAATTATAGATATAAAGCCCATCCATTTAAATAAAAAACTCACAATAAAATGCAACTTATAATTGCCCATGAACATTACATATAAGAACTGTTGCAGAAGCTCAGGGACATGCCATATCACAATGAGCTGATACTATAATGAAGATTTTTCTGATGATAGATGAAAAAAAGTGAGTAGGCTTCAGCCAAATGTAACATAGTCTAAGAAACGTGAGAAAAGTACCAAGGTGGTGTAAAAAAAAGGTAAAGTGAAACGGATAGCATAAGTTTCTCAGAAAAAGACTGAGTTGAGGATATCAACAAGGATTGAAAAGAACCAAGGACAAGCAAGGGAGTAAGATACAGGCAATATTCCTCTCTTGAGATACTCCCCTATGCATAGCTAATGGTCATTATCTGGTGGGTCACTGGGTCTAAGCAACAGGTGTGTGTCAGGAGGGTTTGCCCCATAGGAAAAGCCCTTGAAGGGGTAAGAACCAGAACTACTAGATCAAAGCTTGAACCACAATTCTGCCTGTGTCTCTGATTCTTCTACTGCTTTAGTCTGATTGCAGGAAGTCAGCGTAGGGAAAACCACTTAGAAACTCCCGTTTCTGTTTGAAATGCATAATGACAGTTTCTTGACAGATTATACAACACTTTTGCAGACCACATCTATGGACGCAAAGCTCTATCCAGACGCATTACAGAAATAGTCATTCAATCTGAAGTTTCATTCTGTCTGTGAGTGTCAGTGAATAGTATTGGTCAATAAAAAAAGAAAGAGTGATGTAGGGAATAAACAACAACAACAAAAGTTAAGCAACCTATCTAGATCACTGATGTATTCATTAAGGTTAGGCATAGAAAGAGACTCCAGATACAAACTAAGAAAATAGAAACCAAGTTTTGAAACAAAGATTACGAGACCCAGAATTTCTACGTCAAAGTGATGAGTTGTTACAGCATTTTTGTAAAGTTCCAATGGCCTCAGAAAAGGAATAGAATTGAGTTTGGACAATATAAAACAGAGATATCATGTTGGGAATTATCAGAAAGTTAAATTGAGAAGATAGGTTGTAGTTAGATTTCGGAAGACTGCTAGGAAATACTGCATCAGAATGTTATATGCACCAAATAGACCACCTGACAACTTTCACGTGCTTGTATCTACCCATCACCCTTAGCAGACCACATTGCTGTTCCTCACACTCCGTGCGGATTCTGAACTTAATATTCCCCCTGACTGGAATACTCCTCCTACACATGTTCATGTGACCCACTCCTAAACCTCCTACAGGGATTTTTAAAATATCAACTTCTCAGTGAGGGCTTCCCTGACAACCTGTTTACAATTTTAACCTCACCCTTAATTCCCTTCCTTGACCTGTAGCACTGATCGCTCATATATTAAACAGTTTTTGCAGATGTCTTTGTTTATTTTCCGTGCCCCTCACTCATTTATGAGCTTCACAAATGCAGAAATTGTTGGGGTTTTGTTCCACCATTGAATTGGCAGGATCTAAAAGAATGTCTGTCGATATGCAAACCATGCATGGGTATGATTGTATGTGTGTGAACAAGTATTAAGTTCCAAATAGAATTAGTGGCCTGAGCAAAGGCAAAATGATGTTTGAAGGCATCAAAGAAAGCCAATAATCCAGTTAAGACTATAAAGTATATATAGAGAAATAGATACATGATGATAAGCTTTTTAAGTCCATAAAAAGGCCATGAATTTTATAAATGATATGTCAAGTCTATGATATAATATCAAAAAGTTGGGATTATGCATCAGTTAGAATAAAGGGAAAGTCATATAGCCAGAGATTTAAAAACCTCAAAAATGGGGTGCCTGGGTAGCTTAGTTGGTTAAGCATCCGACTCTTGATTTTGCCTCAGATGATGATCTCAGGGTCATGAGATCTAGCTCTGCATTGGGCTCCCTGCTTAGCAGGGAGTCTGCTAGAGAGTCTCTCTCTCTCTCTCTCCCTCTCCCTCTCTCTCTGCCTCTCTCCCCAATCGCACGTGCATGCACTCTTTCTCTCTCTCTCAAATAAATAAAAAGATTTTATTTATTTATTTGATAGAGAGAGAGAGAGATAGTAACAGAGAGCAAGAGCAGGGAGGAGAGGGAGAAGCAGGATGAGCAGGGAACCCGATGAGGACTCAATCCCAGGACTCTGAGATCACGACCTGAGCTGAAGGCAGACACTTAACCAACTGAGCCACCTAGGCGCCCTGTCAAATAAATAAATAAATCCTAAAAAAATAAAAAATAAAACCTGAAAAATATTACAGTTGGCCCAAACAAAACAAACAAGGACTGTATGACAAAAAAATACAGAAAATGGAAAGTGATATATCCTAGCTTTATATATTAAATTCAAGAGGAAACATCCTTTTGTTTTTTATATACATAAACATATAGATATAGATAATATACATAGACAGATAGAGATAAATAAATAGATAGATACATGTGGATGTAGTTAAAAGCAAAGGAACATAAAGGAATAGAAAATATTGTGTCCTGAAAAATGTAAATAAAACCTAAGAGCTCAAAAATAACTCCAGAGTTAACAGTCTATCAAGTTTCTTACAGTATTATGAGTCACCAGGAAACATTACTGCTACTTTGAGACATATTACTTGTAACATAAACTAACTTGATTTCATAAATCTCCTTGAAATTTCTGATCTTTCTGATGTTTTCTAAAAGCAAAATTTTAGTATAACCTGAAAATATAACAAGGTAGCAGAAAGCCTAATGGAAACTTCACATATGTGAGATGAACAGGTGTATACATGAAAAATAAATTTGGATTTAGTAAAACTATAAAAGGAGTCTGTTGGAGAGTTTGTGTTAGAATAAGGCACCAGTTAATGAGGATGTCATTAGAAGTCTAAAATGTTAATTTAATGAAAACCTCTAATTATATCTGTTTGATTTTCCCATTAACAATATCAACATTTAGCAGTTGTTCTCATTAGACATTAAAAGAGTATCAAAGAAATTAGGATAAAGGGCAATAGAATTAGGGTATATAAAGACTAGCTGAAATAAAGAATGGAAATTTGCAAGTTACAGTAAACTCAGAAGACCAGAAAATTCTGAAAGAAAAATATAAAAGAAAGTATCCAAATTTGCATCATAATTTCAACCTATGATACTTATGCTGTAATTAATCTAACCAATGAGTCAGACCTTCATTCTTCACTATGGGTATTTTATCCCAAAATCTATTGAGAGTGTCCACATTATTATTTACAATGGACATGAGTAGAAACCATATATAAAGCCCCCAAACTATCACGAAAAGACCTAGGCCTTTGGTCCCTCTCTGTTATGAATCTGACCACTACTGTGACCAACCCTAATCCTTATATAAGTCCTGTTTTTTAAAAAAATTAGTTATCTGAAAATTTTTTTAACTGATAGTATTTTCTATTTCTGTACTTGTTTTACTTTCAATGGTTACTACGTGTATTTTATAAACAGTCTTTATTAGTGAATACTTAAATGGTGCTACAATGAATATCCTTGTCTGTTCATCATTTTGCTTATGTGTGGTGCATTTTAAATGCTTCACAAAATGTGTATTAGACTTACTGGTGTTCCTTATTATCCACAGCCCAAAGTTTTTGCTAAAGCATAAGACTTATACAAATTATTACATGATACGAATTCCCTTTCCTAGTCCAGGGAAATTGGAGTATATGAGCTTCTGATTTCAGTTATCAATCTACCAATCTACTGGCTTGCCAACACTCATGACATAGCACAAGAACATGAGCTCAGACAATTAGATTTGCTTTTTTTAGAAAAAAGTTTTAAAGATTTTAATTCTCTCATTAATTCTCCATCTATTCTCATCATCATTTCAAATATTTTTCTTATTTTCCTAGATATATTAATTATTGCTATTTTAAAGCCCTCATGTGCTTATTTCAGTATCTGGGTCATCTGCATTTGTTTACATTGGCTGTCCATTTTTTTCCTCCTTGGATTTTAAATAGCATGCTGAACACTGAATACGAAAAAAGTTGAGGCTCTGATGATGTTATCTTCGTCCAGTGGGGGTTCACCTTTTCCTTTAATAACCAGATAGAATGGAGATTATCATCTGCTTGCAACCAGGGACTGAGCTGACCTGAGGCTGGGTTGCAGTGCTGGTATGGTCTGTTGACCTCTTCTCTATCACACATCCTGGGGTGGATCCCTTCATAGGGTTGTAACTGAGGAGAGTGGGACCAGTGTCCACAGGGCCTCTCCTCTGAATGTTAATCACCACCATGAGACCGTGAGATCTCTTCTCTGGCCTATATTCTGTTAGAAGAATGTTGAACTAAGCCTTTACCTCTCTCTTATTACAGGCAATTCTGGCCCCTTAAATCTCAAAATTTTGTTTCTCAAGCCCTATGAGACTATCAAAAGTTCTACCATTTTCTGTGTCTGTGGGTAGTATCAACTACTACTCCATTCTGAGAATCAAAAATGCTCTGATGGAGATAAGAAAAGGCTGCAGAATATCTTCTCATCTGGTTCCCTCAAGACCTAGTTGCTGCAAAGATTGTCCATTGCATTTAAGCATCTATTTCTCATCTGGCTTTCCAAGTTTTCCTCAGTGAGAACATTCATTGGTCTACCACGAAGTACTCTATCATAGCTGGAAGCTGAAATCCCTCTCTCTGGAATGTGTACTAAGAAAAAGCAAACTAAAAGCAAGCAAGCAACAAAAGAATTAAATGAGGGAGCAATGTGTATGAAGGCTATAAGTACACATAAGAAGAAATTTGAGACAGAGATTAATAAGCCAAATTATAAGAAAAAGAAATAATAGAGGGGACGCCTGGGTGGCTCAGTCTGTTAAGTGTCTGCCTTCAGCTCATGTCATGATCCCAGGGTCCTGGGATTGAGTCCCGCATGGGGCTCCTTGCTCAGCGGGGAGCCTGCTTCTCTCTCTGCCTGCCACTCCACCTGTTTGTGCTCTCTCTCTCTGTCAAATAAATAAATAAAATCTTAAAAAAGAAGAAACAATAGAGTGAAATAATATAAATCCTCCAGCAGCATCCACCGAATTTAGTTCTCCTTGGGAAAGTTAATAGACATTCAATAAAGAGTTTTGTAATACAAAAACCATTGTGAGAAATTAAGTGAAAGAGAACCAAACAAGTTTTTAAATGCAGAAATCATCAGAGCTTTCAGTATATTCATGTGCCTTATGACCCTCCTAGATCTCTTATACAACATTATCCCAAATGATCTGACCAAGGGAATCTTTCATTTCAGAATTCTGAAAACTTGGACACCTAAGTGGTATTGTAAAAACTAAGTCTTGGGCACCTGGGTGGCTCAGTCGTTAAGCGTCTGCCTTTGGCTCAGGTTTCCGAGGGTCCTGGGATCGAGTCCCATGTCGGGCTCCCCGCTCAGCGGGAAGCCTGCTTCTCCCTTTCCCACTCCCCCCGCTTGTGTTCCCTCTCTCGCTGTGTCTCTCTCTGTCAAATAAGTAAAATCTTTAAAAAAAAAAAAAAACAACCAAGTCTTAATATATAAAATTAACTAAAACAATACAGAATAAATTCTTTAAAAATGAGCAACCATTAGCAAGAAGCAGAAGCTTATGCTGTTAAGGTCCTACAAACACCTCACGTGCAGGCATGGAGGCCTTTACCACTTTTTCTATTCTCGGATCTCCCTAGCAGCCACACCTACCTACTGTCCCATAAAAATGTTTACAGTAACCACATCCACCAAAACATAAACATAATTAATAGAAACTTAGAAAGTCTAAAATAAAGTATCTCAACCAGAATCTTTTACTTAATAAAAGTTTCTTTACATTAAAAATTACCCACTGCATTTATGTATTCAATGTATTCTGAGAAATGCTTTGTTTCAGTGGACAAACCACATGCGCATTCTTCTGCACCAAAAAAATTAGTTCTACCACTAAGTGGTGATCTTGATTATCATAGATTCTACTTATTCAATTAACAAACATGGGGCCAGTAACTATCACTGCCTATAAAAGAAAAAATAATTAATGTATCTCCATAAAGATTCTCTTTTGACCTGAGAATGCTTCCATTATTTTGCATTCATTTAATATATTAATATTATTGTGAGCTTTTATGTTAAGTATATGTTAGCTACTCTAAAAAATCAAATTTAAAATACCTTTTGTGAACAACTAACAATACAGAACTCAAGAATGAAATATCTTACAAAGCAAAGAAAAATGAGGAAATGAAAATTTATATTATTCATTTTCATTTATGTTACACTGAAGAAAAACCAAGGTAATTAAATGAATTCTCTTTGGAGCAACTTTTGAGATGGCATATTGACCCAATATTCATTTTCCTATTGCAAGCCAATGAAGTGCTATTATCAGGGTTTCTGCAAATGCATAAACTATTTTTATCCTTCATGTATTAAATAGAGCTTGAAGGAAAGTGGTGAATTTTAAGAATGTAAATGGAAGAGCAAAGAAAAACACCATACACAAAGTATTTTAGAATAAATAGCTTAGGCATCAAGCAGGTGGCCCAAGTATGTCCATCATGCCAGGTATGAGACACAAGACTGTACAGAACTGTGACAAATGAGAAAACACATGCTACATCTGTATGCATTCAAATTAACAGCTTATATAGTATGTGAGCAAAGCAAAACCAGCAAGGTCTAGATCCAGCATCTGGGTGGCCATTTTCTGACCTCTGGTTTAGATACCATCAACCCCAAACAGTAGCGAGAAGAAGCAGTTAGAGAAGATAAGTTATATGATAAGAAGTAGCATCCATTCATTGCCTTCTGTGGGCCAGGATTGTTCTAAATGCTTAACAGATAGTATGCTAATATATCTTAACATGTAATATCTTAACAGATAATATCTTAACAACATAAGAAGGAGATACTGTTAATAGCTCCACTTTAACAGATGAGGACTCTAGGAAAATTTGTGACTCACCATTTTCATGTACTGAGCCTGGTCTCTTAAAAATAACTTATTTGTTGAAGCCTTACTCTATATTCCAAGTACTCTACTAAGCATTACTTCATTTACTTCATACAACCCTTTGGAGTGGGCTGTATTCAAAAAAATTGAAGCTCCAGAAGCTTAATTACTAGGCCAAGCAGTAAAGTGAGTAGGTTAGGGAGATGATTATTATATTACCATTAGAAATCCAGATTTCTTGGCTACACTGGGCTTTTTGATAAGTACTGAGAGAAAACAGTACTGATTCAGAATGGACACAAGCACACAATCATGCAGCTTAAGACTTCTGGTTTTTATCTGTAGCCTTGGAGGGCAGTTAGGAAGCAACCCCACCCTGCACAGACTTGCACTAAGTGACAAGGATATTCCTGTGTTGTAGATGCCATTCTTAATCTGATTTTTCTTAAGAGTAGACTAGTTAAGATTTCATCATTTGCTCTTTCTAGACTAGCCATTTCTTTTTTAATTTATTTTTTTATTATGTTCAGGTAGCCAACATATAGTACATCATTAGTTTTTGATGTAGTGTTCAAGGATTCATTAGTTGCGTATAACACCTAGCGCTCATTACAACGCATGCCTTCCTTAATACCCATTACCCAGCTACCCCATCCCCCCACATGGAATACGAGAAGCCTAGAACTAGCCATTTCTTTGAAATGTACACTATTTTATTTTATTTTTTTTAAAGATTTTATTTATTTATTTGAGAGAGAGAGAATGAGAGAGAGCACATGAGAGAGGGGAGGGTCAGAGGGAGAGGCAGACTCCCTGACGAGCAGGGAGCCCGATGCGGGACTCGATCCCGGGACTCCAGGATCATGACCTGAGCTGAAGGCAGTCGCTTAACCAACTGAGCCACCCAGGCGCGCCCAGAAATGTACAGTATTTTAAAAGGATATTCTTTGCCATGAAGAAAATTTACTTCTGGAAATACACTACTTTCCAAAAGAAAGTTGCAGACACCCCCAGAAGTGATTAAGTGTGAAAAACACATTTTGTGTGTCTTTATGTAATTACACTTTTTTAGTCCAGTGCAATCTCTATAAATAAATTTCTATTGTCACAACAATGTGAAAATAATAACTGTTTCATTAGGCATTTCAAAACTAAGCTTCTGTTTAATTTAAACCTAAAATGTGTTTCTTTCCAAAATAGTTCACTAGCCTTCTGTCTAAAAATCCCAGGAGATTCTCTAACTGCATGCCCCTCTGAAGTTAACCTTAACTCTTGTATCTGACTCAATTTTCACTGTTTTTTCTCTATTTAAATCCTATCTGTGTTAATATCCGGCTGTTTTTCTCCCCTGCTCCTGCTTTTCTCCTGCCTACCTCCTAGCACTTAAACTGACAAAGCTTTAGTCAGTATCTAGGCCCTGGGGGGTTTACCAGTCTCATTGCTATACCCCTCACAGCCAGCTGAAGCAAAAGGGTTTATCTGCGAATAGAAATCTCTGACAATTACCCTTAGCAGAACCAGGGGATTTCTAACTACCTTAGATTGCTAAATTGACATGCAAAAAAAAAAAAAAAAAATCAGCCTCCAACAACAACAAAGGAAAATCTTTTCTCTCTGGAGAGAACTATGATCAAGTGCGATACCTTTAACTCATCTCATGAACCTTTGAGTCTCTATATCACAGGCCTCTAAGATTCTTGATCAAGAATTAGGATCAAGTTGCCTGAAAAAGAGTTTTCTTGCAAAAATTCCAGAAATCCAACATTACCAGTTCCATGTGCCTCTCACCTCCATGTTTTAGAGTGACTACTCAAAATACTAGACCCTGCAGCCTACCATCTCCTCACAGTCTAGCACGTCTTTAGGGCTTTCTTCTCCATTGTTTTAACTGTAAACACACAATCCAGAATAAAACGTATTGTTAAAAAAAAAAAAAAATCTAAGTAGCTCCACTTCCTTGCTTTAATTAAAATTCAACCCTTTTTGGGAAGCCTGGGTGACTCAGTCAGTTAAGCATCCCACTCTTGATTTCAGCTCAGGTCATGATCTCAGGGTTGTGAGATCGAGCTCCTTGTCGGGCTCCCCACTGGGGGTGGAGCCTGCTTAAGATTCTTTCTCTCCCTCTGCCCCTCGATAAATGAATGAATGAATGAATAAAATAAAATAAAATAAAATAAAATAAAATAAAAATCCAACCCTTTTCTAGGAAGACCATCTCTTCCCTCATGCTCAGTCCTCTGGGTAGAAGTTATTTATTTTCCAATGTCCTGGGCTATACTGACAGTCCCTAAACTCCCTACTAAATTTTCAAACTATAAGCTCCTGATATTTGTGCAAACACTGAAAAATTATGTTAATTATAATGATACTAATAAATGTAAGGTGATGACAGTTGGCTAAGTGTCTTTTTCTACTCTTTAATTTTGCTGTCTTCTTCTGACCTCATGGTTATGCTCCCTTATTCACTCAGTACTTGGGTCCCTGGCTCATTAGCTTTCTTTCCTACTTATCTCCATGTTTATGACCCACCAAGTAACTTAGCTTCAAGTATCTCTGACCTATTAAATGCCAACAAAATTTACTTACACTTCTTGTGAGCATACCTTTTCTATGACCTCTCCCTGCCCTTATGATTGGATAAACAGGCTGAGGTACCACATACAAACTACAAGTGAGCATTTCTGGTGATTACAGCTATAAATTTTCTAGATGTCTCAGGCTGCTAAGGCAAAACATAAATAATTCAATCCAAAACTCCAGCCAAATTAGACATAAATATTTCAAGAGCTGTTTCTCTTGAATGGATCAACTCAAACTTCTAAAATTCAATCTATGAATCCCCAATCACCATCTTTCCACATCTCTCATGCTCTAAACTCCCCCATTTGTATTCTTTAACTTCATCATGGCTACTTAGGGCTCTGACCATTTCCTTCTATTCTGTAATATCAGTCTTGAATTATCTTTATCTTATTCAATATCAAGCATGAGATAGGTAGATGGTAGATGACTTCAACCATCTCTTTCATTAGAATCAACTATTAGCCAACTCACATTCACCTTTTTTTTATTGGTGAATAATGATTTGGCTCCAGGTATAACTCCTCTGGAAAGACTTTCCTGAACCTCCCCCTTTAAATAGTTAGAACTTCCCATTTTGCTGTCCATTGCACTATTATGCACTTCTACCAAAACAATTACCATACTTTATTGGCCTTGTTTGCATAGCTACTTCTGTCTGAGACTATAAACTCTTTGACAGTAAAAGATAATGCTTTATTTCTGGAACTCAGTGCCTAACACAGAGATGAGTGCCAAGTGTGCACTTAGTAATTGTCTCCTAGATTAATCAGTAAATTATTCTTTTGAGAAATTACATTGATTTCACTTGCCCCTGTGAGAAATGTTCAGTTGGTCTCATTCACTTTAGTAATAGACTTTATTTTTTTTAACAGTTTCAGGTTTATAGAAAAATAGAGAAGAAAGTACAAAGAGTTTCCATATATCCCTCACCCTCTCATTAGTTCCCCCTATTACTAACTTTTACATCAGCATAGTACATTTGTTATAATTCATGAGCCAATATTGGTAGAGGATTATTAACTGTAGCCCACAGTTTACTTTAGGGATCACTCTGTGTTATAGAGTTCTACAGGCACTGACAATGTATAATGACAAGTATGCACTATTGTATTATATTATACAGAATTATTTCACAGCCCTAAAAATGCCTTCTGCTCCTCTTATTTATCCCTTCCTCCCTCCCTCCAACAAACCGCTGGCAACCACTGGTCTTTTCACTATTTCCAGAGTTTTGCCTTTCCAGAATGTAATCAAGTTGAAATTATATGGTATAATTTGGCTTTTCTGACTGGCTTCTTTCACTTTAAATTATGCATTTAAGCTTCCTCCATGGTTTTCCATGGATTGATAGCTTGTTTCTTCTAATCACTGAATAATACTCCTTTGTATGGATGTACCACAGTTTGTTTATCCATTCACCTATTAAAGGACATTTTGGTTGCTTCCAAGTTTTGACAATTATAAATAAAGCTGTTATAAACATTCACATACAGGTTTTTGTGTGGACATAATTTTTTTTAACTCATTTGAGTAAATACCAAAGAGCTTCATTGTTGGATCATATGGTAAGAGTATGAAAGAAATTTGGTTTTGTAGGAAACTGTCAAACTGTCTTTCAAAGTGGCCATTTTGCTTTCCTACCAACAATGAGCAAGAGTCCTTGTTTCATTCACTGTTCAGGATACAATGACCTACCCTTAAATATATGCTCATATATTACTCTTTTTGCAGACTGGCCTTCCAGTCACCTTTCATTGCTGCTTCCCCTCTGATCTTTTCACTTTTGGTAAAAAAAATCCCTTACATTCCTTCCCACACAGCACTTCCCCCATGGTAGTGTAACACTGTCCCTGCACCCCAACGATGCAGGTCTCAGTCTCCTCTTCGTATGCTGAAACAGTGTATCTAAAACAATGCCAACAAGTTTTTGATAAATGCTTAATTAATTCATAAGTATATAAATTAATTTATACCTAGATATTTCTGGCCTCCTTCATGCACAAGGGCACAGAAGGTTCTGAGTGTAGAGTTGGGTTATATGTCTTCTCTGTTATTTCTACGTGGTAGAACTACAGGTCTATCAGGACTCTAATAAAACTGTAATTAAAAGCTGGATCAGAGTTCAATGATGAATAGTGCTACTGCTCTAAAGAAAAATACTACTGGAGAAATTATACTGCTTGGAAAATAATGGAGAGAACTTATAAACGGCTTTATGTATTGTGCCCCCTTGTATAGATTAAGTGTATCTAGCTCTAAGTATAACTAAGAGAGCACAGTAAACAGAACATTAAACTGTGTGTTGGGAGAACTGGCTCTATCCCTGGCTCTACTGGGAACCATCTGTGTGACCCTAGGCATCTCTACTTATAAAATGAGGGGTTTATTCATCCAACTTTCAATAATTGTGTTGATTTCCTACAATGTGTGTCCTAGATGTGTGGGCTACAGCAGGACCCAGATGGTCAAAGTCCCTACTTCAATGTGCTTACATTCCAGGGGTGAGAGAGGCAATGGGAAGAAGCAATAAACAAATAAACTAGCACATATCAAATAGCAATAAATGTTGTGAAGCAATGAAGTGGAGTGATGGAATGGTGAGAGCTTCCCCAGGGGATAATATTAAATTGAGTGGTCCATCAATCTCTCTGAGGACATAGTGTCTAAGCTGAGTTCTGAATGGCCAGAAAGAGCCAGCTACCCTCATAATATCTATGGAAAAAATTCTACCTATGAGGAACAATTAGGACAAAGTACCAGTTGGTACAAAGCAATTGGTACAAAGAGACCACTGTTGCTTCTAAGGTCATGCCCATCTCTAAGTTTCTAATTTTATTATTGTATGATCATGGCCATTGAAGGTGTGACATTTCACCAGTGAGGTTATGCAAGAAAATTAATATTGCGCCTTAGAAGATCTGTGAATGGCAAACATGGTTTTGTAAGGCACTCTCTCTGCCCACATTTAACAATCTATAAATGTTATTTATCCCATCATCCATCCTTACCTCTTCTTCACACAACAGCACATTTAAAAAGTCCATCACTACACAATTTAGCACTTTGAATTGTTTTCTATTCAAGGATCATTTAGCATTTATTTTTGAACTCGCTTAAAGATGATTTAAGCAAAGTACTCTTTTAAAGTCATTGATATTAGACAAATCCAAATATGACCCAAACGCCAGGAAAATAAATTCTTATCTAATTTGCCTAGCTAAGGAGCCTTAATGAACATTAATCAGTTTTGATGTTAAATTAGCAGAGCTAACATTCTTGATGAGTTTTATATATTCATTAATTTTCCATATTTATTATATCCAACTTGATTCTTAGGTGATTATTATACTCATTATTAGATTCAAAATAATAATCTCTTCAATTTTTGTAGCCCATTGCATTCTTCAGATAATTCACAACAATACAATTACATATACTCTCCATTTTAGACATGAAGAAATCAATGCTGAGGGAGATTAAAGAACTTATATCATGTCCACAGCCAATTATTAGGAAATCAAAGCTTGAAAGCCAGATCTTCCTTTCTTCCTTCCTCCCTTCCTTCTCTTCCTTTCCACTAACCATGTGTCAGAGACTGTGTAAACCACTGGCAGTTTGGCATGAATAAAACCAATCTTTGCCTTCAGAGAGCTCGCAATTCAATAGAGGAGACAGAAAAAGACAAATTTTCCCTCAATGTCAACAAGACTGCAGTAGAGGTATATACTGAAACCCCCATGGGAGCCTTTTCTCACACAAGCCCACTTAATTAGCTAATTGCATGGATGACATATTCCTCCACTAAAAGAGTAAAGCTGCTTTCAATTATCAATTTAGAGAATATGACTTTGGCTAACTTGTTCCAGTCTCCTTCATATTTAACATGCATAGAAATAACACTTTGTTTGGAGAGGAATGAAACATAGTAAGTTGTGGATAAATAAACCAAGGTCCTGAATCTATTAACAAAGTAGCAGAATCAATAGCATAAAGATTCAGCTGGTTCTTGGTTCTCTTACAAACTGCATGGCAATTTTCATTGACAAAGTTGATTCAACTTGCTAAGTTTCTTCATCTGTAATATGGGGATAAAGTTTATTTATCGGGCTGTTGTTAGGACTTTCAGGTATTCATATTTGTATAATTTTCAGCATTGCTCATGGCACATCTTAAGTGATCAATTAAGTGATAGGAAGAATATAATTTCTCTCCAGCAGGATTAGATACTAATTCAGTTCTTTTTAGTATCATAAATAAATCTAACCAAAATGTTTCAAAGTAATAAAGCTTATAGGAAATATTCATATTTGCAGCATCTCTGATTATGATCATTAAAGACAAGATGATCTAAAAGTCTACTTCCTTCTCTCCTTCGTTAAGGGTATTTTCTTTAGAGTTAAGATTATTCTTTTTTTCTATCTTTGAATATCACATTACCCTAAGGATCCTTAAATGACTAAGTCCAATCTAATCAGCTACTATAGGCCAATCATTTTATTACTCCTCTGCCTATCCTGGTAACCCAGACCACCTTAGAACAAATCAATATCAAGTGGGAACATTCTGATTCTTTGCATTCACCATATTAGTCTCTTTCATGAGTTCTACAGATATTTCCTCAGACTGTCTTTAGTCTGAGGTAAATGGAAGCTGTATGGAGAGCTTTAGACATCAAGTACAGTAGAGAACAAGTAGTAGATACTAATGTTCATAAACTGAGTTGTTCCTAGCCATTAGTTGTATTATTATAACTACTTATAATTATAATTAAAATGATAACAGGTTCCTTTGGGAATGTCTTATTCAGAGAAGTGAAGGTCTCAACTAAACACATGAAACCATCTAATTCCCTTATTTTTAAGTTGGTAAAGTAGCCAGAACATCCATCAAAATAATTCACCTGTCTATCCCAATTCCACAGTACTGGGGATTGCAGCATATGAAAAGGGTGAGGGTAAGGGGAAGTACAAGTCAGAACAACATTTTGCAGTGACCATCTGGCTACTTTAAGCCCCTGTCTGTGGTACATTTACATGAAAGTCAGCTGAAGTTAAGCAAAAGCCAACAGAAAATCATCTGCACTAACAAAAATGAAAGACTCTCCCTGGGACTTTTTAAAGCTTCCAAGAACAACCTGAGCCAAAATGAATGCAGTCAGTATTTCAGTTTAGTAAAGATGGTACCAATTTGTTAATAACCACTGCCTTTCCTCTTGACAGCTCTTTAAAAGCACCAAGTTTGGAGTTTGCAAACGCTAAGATTTGAAAGCATTGGATTCTTTGTATTATTTGGAGTCATAAGCACTTCCTTCCGGAGATTACAAGAAAATGGGAAACATAATGAGAAATCAACATTACTTCCCAATCCCCTGGTATGTTAAATATTTGCTCCCGTATAGCATTTTCAAATGCCTGCTTTGCATTTGGGCTTCCCACCTGCCAGAGTCTTGTCAAGAGAAGTCCCAAAGCACTTGCTGTTCATCTGCTCTATGTGCCCTGCAGACTTCTTTAATTGAAGTACAGTTTGCACACTTTGGAAGAACTCCACCAGGACCAAACCTGTGCAGGAGGAATTGAGGACCAACCTCCCCAGAAAGTCACAGGCTTCATTTCATCGGCAGCCCCTGCAAAAAGTATTGCCAAAGAGCAAGGGCACACTACCTATAAATCTTATATCTTCATGTGGATCAGCTTTCAATCAATTGTAAGCAACATATATCTGTTTAAGCAGATTGGAATAGCATCTTATCCACTTACATATCTATGTGTATCTATTCTTATCCATTTCTGTGAGCAATATATACAGCAAGATCATACACAAAAAAGGACCAGAAAAAAGAACGGGTAATTTTTTTTAATTAGGGGAATCTTTAATGTCTTAAGATATTCTTAAAGGCAAATACTGCAGAATATCATCATCTAGAGAAAATCCTCTCTTGATGCTTTGCCTCATAATTATGTTTGTATTTTTTTATAACTATTTTACTAAAAACTTTGAGGAAGCTAAAACATCTACAACTGAAGTGCTTTTCCATTTGTTTAGCTATTAAACTTCCTCCCATGCAATATATGTTTATTTAAAGTATCTCTAACTACACATTTACAATGTGTTTGTTAAATTAGTTAAGAGATTGTAATTGGGCACTGGGGATTACTTGCACTATTCCCAAATCTCTCTACTAAAAATACATGAGAACAGTGAGCAGTTTATTTATAACCTTGTTACTTTGAGCCATTAGTGATGCCATTGTTTTCCCTCTTCATATTTTAAATATGTCAAACTCAAAATTCAATTCATAGCTCAGTTTGCTCATGTTTTATAAAGTAGCCTACAATGATTTTAAGTTAAATACAGTGCATCCACCTGCTAAATTTGGAACAGAAAAAGATGGGAGAGTTCCCAGAAAAGCTGCATTAAAATTGCAAATAGATTTTGTAATTTTTCTATTCATTGCCCATGGAAAGACTTTACAATGGTATTCCTCTTCCATGTAAAATACACAATATTATGCTATCTTGCTTAATTATGGGGAATTAAAATTAAAAACCAAGAATATTTCCAATGGGAATAATATTCTCCATCACTATTCCTATAACAATGAATCTGTGTCACTTCTATGTGTATTAAGACAGATGGGGATAATAATATCTTGTCACTTACAACATTATCTGAAAGAATTTTTGTGATGGCTGTGTGTCCAGGAACCTGCTTGGCATCTGATAATCATTAACACACAATAAAGAAGTCTGACAAATTGAACCCTGCTTCTCTTACGCCTCAAGGTATGAGTTCAGCCCAGGAAACAGCTGGCTTCATGCCAAGCTATGGCACCAGAAAGAAACATGCTAAATCATCTCACGTCCAAAGGGGTATTCCTCTGTAGCCTACACATTCAGATTAGCCCTTAAAAAGCACCGGTCCCCTTCGTTTTTTCTCTGAATCTGTATTTTCATGAAGCAATTCTCCCAATAACCTGGCCGATTTAGGCAAACCTGCATCAGCCTCGTCTGAGACATAAAGATTGAGGCATGATCCACAGGGCATTTGATCATAGTTTTAGCCTCACTGCCCAACTTCCACCAGTTGAAGGAGGAAAAGTCCTACATTAAAACAGAGACTTATTAACTACTGACCAAAATGACCTTGGCATTCCTCTCAGCTTGACTAAACTTTAGGCAGTTTTCTTTCTGACTGTAGACTCCTGACTGCCCTTTTCTTAGAGTATTTAGCTTAGAAAACCTGCAACTGTAAGTTCTTCCACTGCCTCAAAATGTCTTTCTCAAGATCCTGGAAACCATCTATTTGAAATGTAATCATCAAAGAAGATAGCACCTTTATCTCCTAGTTTCTGTGGCAAGGTAGGATCCTAACTTCAATAAGCAACAATTAGTAAGTGTAGATTGCCTAATCACATTGATTAGCCTACCCCTAACGTCCTGCAGTATATTTCCATTTGCTCAGCCCAGAATTTAAAAATCCTCCCACCATTTGTTTTAGCAGAGTTGATTTCAATCTCTCTCCCCTATTGCAATAGTCTCTCTGCCCTACTGAAATATTCTCCAATAAAATCTCTCTTGACTGTTTAATTGGTCAGATGCAATTTTTCTTTTACAGTACTCAGTTGTTGTTTTTCTTTTTTTCCTCAAGAGTGAGACAGATGCTCAAGCCTAATTACTAGCTACTTGTCATTTGCATGTGCATGAATGGCTTTAAAAAATACTTTTACAAAATGAAAATATCTGGCTACTGCTGAAACTCTTTTTTTTTTTAAAGATTTTATTTATTTATTTGAGAGAGAGAGAATGAGAAACAGAGAGCAGGAGAGGGAGGAGGGTCAGAGGGAGAAGCAGACTCCCTGCCGAGCAGGGAGCCCGACGTGGGACTTGATCCCGGGACTCCAGGATCATGACCTGAGCCGAAGGCAGTCGCTTAACCAACTGAGCCACCCAGGCGCCCCAAAGATTTTATTTATTTATTCATGAGAGAGAGAGAGAGAGAGGCAGAGGGAGAAGCAGGCTCCCAAGGAGCAGGGAGCCCAATGCGGGACTCGATCCCAGGACCCTGAGATCATGACCTGAGCCGAAGGCAGACGCTTAACCATCTGAGCCACCCAGGCGCCCCTGCTGAAACTCTTTTTGTAAGAGATGGATTTATAAAGATTGCAAGCTACCTCTGTTTTTTTATGGCTATAAGATAAATAAGTCAGTTCAGTACTGTTCCAACCTCTTTAACTTGAATACATCTACATAGACAATAATCCCAACACTTCTTTTTGACATACTGAGTCTGAGTCCTACTTGCTTCCAATATTTTTTTTTTTTACCCCACCTCCCCCCTTCAGCCTCAGAACACTGTTCTATCCCTCAATTCTTAATGAATAATTCTGATTGATGCTTACTGAGGATGAGGGTACCAGTGAGAAAGAAGTCTGAATGAAGATATGAGAAAATAATTTGTCCATTATCTCTTTAATGAATCCCTAGTTGTGTCAATTCCCTCCAGTCCTGTAAAACCAGGCAGCAAAGATAAAAGTATATTCCTGCTGATAAAGTCTACTGTGATATGAAGAATGAATCTCATTGTGGCTGACAGCAAAAGGTTAACAAGAAAATGATTAAGTTACATACAAAAGCTTCTTCCTCTTCTTGTGCCTTCAAAGTCTTCAACATAGAAGTAAAAGACTGTGCCAGGAAGGAAGAAGCCATTTATGAC
Source organism: Neomonachus schauinslandi (assembly GCF_002201575.2). NCBI lineage: Eukaryota > Metazoa > Chordata > Mammalia > Carnivora > Phocidae > Neomonachus > Neomonachus schauinslandi. The sequence continues at coordinate 153,655,458 of NC_058405.1, forward strand.
TTTCTTGCAGAAATGCTAATATTTTGCTTTAATTTACTAATGTCATGTTCTCTTTTATTTTTATGAACTTGTAAAGTCAACTAAATTAGGAGCAGAAATGTGTAACTAAGGTAACTGCTTTCATAAATCAAGGAAATGAAAAGTAGCAGCAATAAATTAAACAAAATAAGCAAAAATGTGCTAGAAGTATATTCACATACATACAAAATTTTGAGTATTAGTCTCATTCCCTAAGAGTCCAAGACATCACTTATAAGACTTGCACTTGAACGATGAATGATGTGTATATCACATGCATCCCTCAACTATTTATATCATGTTGTGTATGTGTGCACATATGCATGGTCTAAACAAAGCCATACTGCTGAATTAGTCAATGTCATGAAATATTCTCTAGTGCCAAAAGAGCCAGTATTGATTAAAATTTACTTTTATAGTACAGGAGAAATTCCACATAAGTCAGATTGTTCAGTATTAATGCATACATACTTAAATAGTATACAGAAAAATAATTATTTATGTACCTTTCAGGAAAAAGCATATATTGTACTTAATTAATTTTTAAGAGTAATTAATCCATTGAAAAAAATCAGGTATGTTAGCATCTAAAGAGTCTAAAATCTCAAATGCCACCAGATATAGATATGACTGTAACATATGTGGGCGAAGCTGTATAATTCAAAAAGAAGAATGATTCAGTAAGGAGTATTATTCCAGTTGTAAACTGGAAGAATATACCTCTCCCAGGCATTCAAATTCATTTTTAGAACCGTCTCCTGGCCTTCACAAGTCTGCTGCCTAGATATGTTACCTTAGCTCCAAGTATACAACTCCTGAAGTATTGGGTGACCCTGTTTTCTGCATATGAAATATAACATTTGTATAACTAACAAGTTATACAAGTCTGTTCTAGTTGTAACAGTCACAAGTCAGGTCAATGAGTTGTATTTGAAGTGGTAATTAGTTTGCGAACAGAAGTATAAACAGACAGAATATGAGGCGCCTAGGTAGTTCAGTCCGTTCAGTGTCTGACTCTTGACTTTGGCTCAGGTTATGATCTCAGGATCATGAGATCAAGCCCCGCATCAGGCTCCCCCTGTGGAGCCTGCTTAAGATTCTCTCTCTCGCTCTCCCTCTGTCCCTCCCTCTCTCTCTCTCTAATAAAAGACAAAACAGGGCGCCTGGGTGGCTCGGATGGTTGGGCATCTGCCTTCGGCTCAGGTCATGATCCCAGGGTCCTGGGATCGAGTCCCACATCGGACTCTCTGCTCCTTGGGAGCCTGCTTCTCCCTCTGCCTCTCTCTCTCTCTCTCTCTCTGTCTCTCATGAATAAATAAATAAAATCTTTAAAAAAAATAAAAAATAAATAAATAATAAAAAATAAAAGACAAAACAAAACAAAAAACCCCAGAACATTTTGATAATTCTCTCTTTGCCCCTTTGGTCACTCTCTCCCTTTCCTGATGCATGTACCTGTACATACATACTAATGCCAATGTACCCATCTTCCCCTATTACTTCTGAATTCTTTCATTTGGATATATTTTTTGGCATATAATTACCACATAATCTCAACAAATTCATGACGGATATTTTCGAAATAGATTTTACTTCCAGGTCCTGTCGTTTGAAATGTTTGATATTAGATGATTGGTTTGATCTTTAGTATGTTGCAGAAACTTTCACCCAAGTTCAAATCATTATTTGCAAAAGTGCTCTAAGCACTGGGACTTCGAAATGGAAAGGAAGCAAGCCTAATGAGTCCTTTTGGGGTTTACAGAAGCAATCAAAAACTTGGAAGGAACAAGAGGCAGTAAACTGATTGATAGTCCCTGTGTACTGCAGCATACAAGAGACCCTTGAGGAGCTCATGAGTGTGTATTCTTTCGAATCTATAGGAGGCTTTCAACAACTATTTAAATTATATCTCATGTGCCCTAGCAAGCAGTGTGAGAATATTAATTAATAAATCGCCATGATAATATGTAAATTGCATTTCTATAAAAGTAGATATCTTGCAGAACTTCTGAAAATAAAGACCGATTTAGTTACTACTTAAATCTAATTATAGAACAGATTTTGTTCTCACTAAAACTAGCTTTTATTCTACGAGCTAACATTTTATATATTTTGCCACATGCCAAACTCTATCTCCCAAAGCAGTTATGTTGGACCCTCCCCCAAAGCTCTCCTAAACAAGAATTAAATTAAAAGTCTAAAAATCTCTGTGTAGTGTTTATCAGGAAACAGCCACGACATTCCCAGTGAAGAGACAGCTCAATGAAAAGCAGCTACTATCTTCACAATGTGTCTTGATCAATTTAGGACTTTGAGTCCTGGGAGCCCAGATTCATGCCCATCTGGCAGTGCTGAGAGACACACACTTAAATATCAGATGTGCAGCAGAGCTAACATTACCACACAGGAACTAGGCAGTCACTCACTCCTGATTTCCACCACTCACCAAGTGCAACAGATTTCCCAGTTTTGCTGCCCAAAACACAGGAAAAGCAGCAAGGAAGAAGGAGACAAGATGGCAATGTAAGAAAGAGCTAATAAAAGAACCAAATGACTCACGAGCAATCTGGCAAGCAGTGATCAGGCCCATTGCGCCTCTAGTTCACAACTCTGAAGACAAAAAGGCTTTATCTTTCCCTAAACAGAAAATGCTCCAATTAGGTTTCTGTCCCTGAAAGCTAGCAGACATTACCACAAAATGCCCCTTACCTTTTCTTAGAATGTAAAGGGAGGAGGAGTTAGTTTGTTCTTGTGTAATTTCAATGGACTTTATTCTTGCAAAATGTTCTATATTCTTATATATGCATATAAAAATATGAATTTCTCTTCTTTTAGTACAGTTAATTTATTTTGCCAATGGCCCCAGGTATAAAATTTGACAAATATTACCCTTTTTACTAATAGTGTAATAACTTTATAATTTAAAATATGAAATATTTATCTTTTATACTTTATGCTAACACACACTTAAGAAAAAAATAGGTATCACGTTCATTTTCTTATTGTTTAAGGATATGACATTTGGTAGTAGCTCTGAAGAGCTACTTACTTTAAACGTAAGAAGTGTGGATTGTTGCCAGGGTGACGTGATTGAAAAGAAAGGCCCCTTTCCCTGAAATTATTCCGTAAAGCATTTGATACAGTTCTAAAGTTTCTTTATCTTTAAGAGTCCCCAATAGAAGTATAAAAAAACACACACAGTGCAAAATCCTACAACTATCCAGTAAAGATATACACAGACTGGAGTAAACTTGAACTAGCTGCCATATAATTACAAACTCAGAATGAAAATAAAAGTATGGATTTAAATGTTTTATCAACTGAATTATAGACTTTTCTGAGATAAGTCAAGTACTTTCCATTCCTCATTTAATCATGGCAAAACATTTCCTAGCCATCAAAAGTGCTGTCTAGCTTTTGATACATGTAATACATTTATAAAGATATTAGAGGAAAATCTTAAATCACAGATATTCCTATACATTTGAACCTCACATATACAGCTTTTTAAAAGACAAAATAGGGGCTCCTGGGTGGCTCAGATGGTTAAATGTCTGCCTTCAGCTCAGGTCATGATCTCAGGGTCTTGGGATTGAGCCCCGCGTCAGGCTCCCTACTCAGCGGGAAGCCTGCTTCTCCCTCTCCCACTCCCCCTTCCCTCTCTCACTCTGTCAAATAAATAAAATCTTAAAAAAAAAAAAAAAAGACAAAATATTTCCTTCCCTCCTTCCCTTCTTTCTTTCAAAAACATGTACTAACCTTTTGAGGTGCCAGACACTGTTCCAGGTACTTGAAAGACATCAGTGAACAAAACAGTGATTCTTACCCCTATGGAGCTTACAATCTAGTCAGTAAACAGACACCTCACGAATACCTGCTGTGTAACCTTGAGCAAGTCATTTAACTTCTCTGTGCTTCAGTTCCCTCATCTGCAAAAAGGGGATGTTAATAATATCTACCTCATGGGTGCCTGGGTGGCTAAGTCAGTTAAGCAACTGCCTTTGACTCAGGTCACGATCTAGGGGTCCTGGGATCGAGCCCTACATTGGGCTCCCTCTCATCAGGGAGTCTGCTTCTCCCTCTTCCCTTCACCCCACTTGTGCTCTCTCACTCTCTCAAATAAATAAATAAAATATTTAAAAACAAAAAAAATGTTTAAAAAAATATTATCTACCTTGGGGCGCCTGGGTGGCTCAGTCGGTTGAGCGGCTACCTTCGGCTCAGGTCATGATCCCAGGGTCCTGGGATCGAGCCCCTCATCGGGCTCCCTGCTAAGTGGGGAGTCTGGTTCTCCCTCTGCCTCTGCCCCTCCCCCCTGCTTTGTGCTCTCTCGCTCACACTCTCTCTCAAATGAATAAATAAAATCTTTAAAAAAATAAATAAAAATAAAAAATCATATCTACCTCATACTATTAAATGAGTTCATATGTATAAAGTGCCTTGCAACAGAGTAAGTTCTATATAAACATTAGCTTTTATTATCATTTCTGTCTAACTTGTGCCAATGTAAATGTACAAAAAGACAAAAATATCAAGCTGAACCATATGAAATTGATATTTTTGTAGGCAGTGGTGTACAGATCAACTTATAATTTAAGAGAATGGTTATATCTGGCTACACTTTAGAGATATCTAAGGGAACTTTTAAAACTACTAATGCCAGGGTTCACCTTCTCCCCAACCCAGATCTATTAAGTTACAACTTTGTGGGTGAGAAGCTGGGTATTATTTTTTTTAATTATCAGGTAATTCCAATGGGCAGCCAGAGATGAGAATCACAGCCTTTTTTTTTTTTTTAATTTTGTTTATTTATTTGTCAGGGAGAGATAGAGAGAGAGACTGAGAGAGAGAGCGTACAAGCAGGGGGAGTGGGAGAGGGAGAAGCAGGCTTCCTGCTGAGCAAGGAGCCTGATACTGGACTCAGTCCCAGGACCCTGGGATCATGACCTGAGCCGAAGGCAGATGCTTAACCACCGACTGAGGCACCCAGGCATCCCAACAACCTGTTTTTTAAACACTTTATTCCATAGCAAGTAGTAAGAAAATCAGGACAATATGATGTCAAGGAAAGCAGAGGGAAGGAGGAATGAGTGGTCAATGATGCTAAATGCTGCAGAAAAGTCATATGAAAGGGAAATTACCTTACAATACTTAGGGAGGCATATTCAATCAGGTGTTCCTTACAATAATGATGGTCTCCATTGGAAAATATAACTACTCTGCTTTTGCTCCTGTCCCTTACGATACTCATAAGTGGTCCAGAGTACAGGATTTAGTCAATTATGAGAAAATGTTCATGAGAAATAAAATGGAAACATTTCTGACTCAACTTCTCCTGTCACTGCAGTACAGCCCAAATTCACAGACTCAAACTTTAAAGAAAAAGTTTGTAATAGAAAATAAAATATATTTAAGTTTTTATTAAGAAGTCTCCGTGTATCACATTTGAAAGTATAAAATAAGCAGACAGCATATTTTCAAAATTCTACTGTTCAGAAACAAAATAGTTATGCTGTATTGCAAGACTTTTCATAGGGCAAGAACATCAGCATCTACCAGTCCATGAAAAATGCGTTGTGGTTAGCTACTTTAGAGTGTTCTGTGTTACTTAATGGAAATACGGTTTTTACAGTACATGGGTTATTCTAAGAAAATCTTTATAATGTAAACTGTTCATCATCAACAATATGGAATCTTTATCTAACCATACACAGGGAATCGGGAAAAAGGTCCTCAAGATATGTCCTAAGCCTCAGCCATATACTCAGTCTTGTACTCTCCAACATTTTTAACATGAAGATACAATCTTTAGAAGTAAGTTTATAAAATCTATGAACGATAAGGAAAGTTTGGAAGCAACATAATTTGTACAATAAAGATCCAAATAAATCTTGACAGATGTGAATAACAGGCCATATCTAAGAGGATAAAATAAAATAATAAAATAATTGCTCACCTGATCCCTAAGCTAAAAGCCTATTCTCTATGTTACAGCACCTTCTGCAGATCTCAGTCTGCAGACATAACATATATTATGTTACCATAATATATTACGTGATGATATTCCACAGTAGTTTGAAATTATAAGTTTATCTGTTATTTCTCCAGAACAATACATTCCAATTCACCCTTACACCTTAGGTCATCCATCATTGATCAACTCTCACAGAACTGAACAAATAACTGAATAGGTTACTACAACAACAAACACCAATTTAAATAGCATGAAAAGATGGCATGAGTGAATCAAAGAAAGTGTAAAATGGACATGGTGAAAGGGGTATGATAGCCACCTTCAAATATTTGAGAGGTTATCATTTAGAAGAAGGCACCGTACCACTCTTTATGATTTTAAGGTAGTAGAACTAGTCGACGTGTAGTATTTACCAGGACATAAATAAGAACCTTATATCAAGAGAAGTGAAAAAAAAAAATCCTAAAAATCAAAGTTATGGCCATGTATTGTTTTGAGTTTCCTAGCAATGATGTTTTCAAATACATATCAGTGACCCCTTATTGTAGAAGGGAATCGCTCATCATTCATTTTTTCAGGCACGTGCTCTGCCGTGTTGTAGGTACAGTGCTGTGTCTAAGGACACAGAGCCTATGGCATATATGGCATAGTTCTGTGCTCAAGAAATATGCCATTTAATGGGAGACATAAACAAGTACATAAGCAATAAGAATTATTTGTGACAAATGTTACAGTGTGCAATAATGAGGAAACACAGGAAAGACAACCTGCTCTCAGGAGAATAGGGAAAAATTCCTTCCCCTGACTCTACAATTTTGAAAAGCTGAAGTAAATAATCTTTAATTTCCTTGAAACCCTGGTTTGTCTAATTCCACACACCCCGCCACTTTGAGTATTACCAGCAGGAAAAGCTAGACTACTTACTTACCTAGTTGAAGCTGTTTTTTGCCTGAATGATAACCCTTCAAAATACACTTCTGTTAGTCCTTCCTATGCTGTACCAGCACCACAGTTTTTATTACACACGCATATATATATAATTTGGCTATTCCTATTGTTTTTCATTATGTTGACTGGCATCTGACAACAATATTCTGAGGATACAGTAACTCTGTTTTCCTTTTTTAACATAGTGTTATCTCCGAAAACAACAGAAATCATAACTTCACGATTATGTCGACGGTAGAACCGGCCCTAGGTTGTTTTGGGATTGGATATCGGTTGCATCTCTGTGGGCTGGGAGGAGCTGTGACATACAGTGTGGCAGTCGCTAACGTAGGCTACTTCCCATCATGGGGAAACTTGTCCTACAGGTTGGTAGGTGGAGTTTTTGACCCTACAAGGTTTGTACTGAACAGTCATGGCGGCCTTTCTCCATGGATTGGGAGGGAAGGGGGGGCAACTGCATCCACAATGCAGATGCATTATACTGAGTCTAGGGGTTACCCTGGGTCAGAGGTGGAAGAGGAGAGCCCATGCTCTGCACCTGTGGCTCTTGATCTGTCAGACCCAAGGTCTTGGAAGACACAAGGTCAGGATGTTTTGCCCCTGGGCTTTTAATGTGTAGCTTATTTATCACCATCCTTGCCTCCAGCTCCTGTCTCTATCATTCCCCTTCAAGGACCTGGGACTCTGCCTCAGGGCATTCCTTCTAGCTTCTACCTAACAAAAACAATGTGTCTTGGAATTTTTTTAAAACATGGAAAATGCTAAGAAATATTTTCTGTGTCCTTTGTATACTTCTAAGCTAAAACAACATGTTTTACCAAAAATATGAACTGAGAATTAAAATGTAAAAAGCTAGGGCCTTTCTGTGTATACATTTCACAGACAAGTAAATGAACAAATGACAGTTGGGGACAGTTGGGGTCAAATTGACATTTTCTAAATTTAAGAGACAATTGGGGTCATATTGACATTTTCTAAATTTAAGAAGAAACCCTTTATAAAAGGTTACACAATCTGACAAATTAGCATATGCTGAAAACAGATTTTTATTTGAATTTGATTAGATAAAATATTTAAAATAAAACTATTATCCCTTATTATTCCCTTAGATTATATAATCTAAAGTTCATTTCTATATGAACTCAGATGACAATAGCCATATTGCTCCTTAAACCTCCTCAGATTGTTATAGCATATAAACTAGCTCCTTGATACCTATCACTTTCAAAATTACAATAAATATTTTAGGACACTGGATCAGATCAGGACACTAGTACTCTGATATAGTAGTTAACTGAACTTTCAGCTATGTCTCCTCCACAACACTGCAACACGAGAAATCTGGCAATTCTTTAAAGCATCCAGAACAATCTTGGGGACAGGACAGGAATACTCAATAAAGATGTGTTAAATAAGCCATTCATTTAAACCTCTTGTTAATTGGGGCTTAACTTTCATTGGAAAACATGGAAACTGTTATCATAAGCTCTGCTTTTCATGGTACATAGATAATTTTAACTCTTGTCATTTTATTTTTTCAGATCTGTATTCTGACTCAGCATCAACCTGCTTTTTATAAGCAATTACTACGTATCTGGGGGCAATGTAGCTGCTCCTGCAGAAAAGAGGGAAGAAAAAAACCTGACAGAACATCATCAAAAACCCGGAAAAAATGTTAGAAGACTTATGCATAAAAAATATCAAACATATTCCCATTATGCTGCAAAAAAATTCAAAAAAGGACAGGAAAAAAAAGTAAATCTGCAGCTCTTAGAATGAAAGAGTGAGAGTAAAAGAAGAGATACAGTAAGAAATGAGAGAACTGACAAAAAAAAGAGGCTCTGAATATATTAAACTGAAGATGAATAATTAAAAGTACCAGAAGGACAAATCACACTTCATAATAACTAATCAGAATTTAAAAATTAATAATTATCTGTGAGCTTTATAATTAGACTAAATATATTATAGAATTCCAGCTCTGTATTCCTGCGCCTTTTGTTAATGCCCAATTATAATGTAAAATAAGTAAATAACAGGGCATTAAATATACAATATGATGTTTATGTACATAATAAATGGAGATATATATGTCAACTATTTTGAATTACCACCTAATGAATATTCTAGAGTACGCAAGTGATTAAGAAAAAAGCCAAATTTGCTTTCATAGATTAACAATGCCTCTAGGATGTTATGTGACAAAAAAAGTAAAACCAGCTATTCAGTGTCACACATAGTGATAAAGGAAAGGAGAATTTATAGGGTCGCATAAATATTGAACACAAAGAGTTAAAATACAATATGGAAATACATTAATAAAAATATTAGTAAAGCAATATCCATTTGCAAAATGCTTTAGAATATACACATTGGGTCTACTCAACACAAACGAGAATTTTAATCATCTAATTAAATTGGGATATAAAGTTTGGCAAACAAGAAAAAAGGATTAAAAAATATATACCCAGCAAAAATTCTAAATTATCTGGATTTTCTTTCTATGTGGACTAATAAATGTCAATAGCATATGTGCCACATTTATTATCTCTTTGTTGTATACACACAACCCTATGCCATGTATAAAGAACCTAATTCAGGATTGTCGGTCCTTTCATTTTATCTATCTTTTCTCTAATGCTGAATTATATTACAGATTATAAACTAAGCATCATATTGTATTATATAATTTTTACTATTTTTATTATAGTAAAACATAACATATTCATGTCTTTCTTATAAAGTTATCCAAAGATATAAAAAGATTAATCTGGACAATCCAATCATAAAATAACATCCTTTTTTAGTTCAGTTTTTCAGAATTGTTGGTCTGAATCTTTTAAAATTAGTTTGAAATTATCAAGTGCCAAAAAAACCTTAAAGTCAATTTAGACTACCCCTCTCCCAAGGTATTTGTTGTTGTTGCTGTTGTCAACATCTTCTCAAACATTTAACAAATTTTAGGCCTTTAGAGTGAGTTTGGTCTATCAAGCATTAATGAAATAATAAAAGGGAAAGATTCTAAAGTTAGGATCTTTCTAAATTATTTCTTACTTTTAAACCAGATTATTATTTAAAATAATTTTCTAAATCCCTACAAAGATAGATAGATAGGTGACAGAAATAATATGCACACTCACCCACACACGTACATGCAGATACATGCACATACAAAAAGAGAGCTCCCAATATACTAAAAGATAGGTCTGTACTCATGAATATGAATGTAATTATTACTTTTATATATAAGACAATGATTTTAGTATATATATAATAAGACATAGTATAAAAGAATATTTCCCCCAAATTTCATATTTTAGTCTTACAGAATTATAATCAGGACTAATTAGGAAGTATTGGACACTCAATGTACATTCAATAAAGTTAAAATAACTGGGTTAACTTATAAAATATGCATTAAATCTTTTCCTTTGGACACTCTTATGTTCATTTGTTATTCATCTCTTCAGCATAGCTCTTACCTTTGGACTAATATTTAATTTAGAAGTATCCTTTCACTCTGATTTATGCTCTGTCCCCTCCATGCAATACTGATGTTAGTTTATAACATCAATCCATCCCATTCTGGGCGTGATCTCTTAGGGTCCCAGAATTTCCTGGTGTATGCATAAGTCAATGGGCTTACTAATTCACAACTAACTTAACTTACTTTGTGAGAGCCAATCAACCCAATAAAGCAAACTTACAATAGCCTTCCCATGTCCTCCTCTTCCAAAATACCATATTCATCTACTCCCCATATGAGGCAGAACAAAAAAGGTGGGAGAAGACTCTGATGTTTGCCTTTGAGAAGGTTCTTCGACGCTTTCTATGATCAGGCCATGAGCCTCTTACAGCATCATATATGGGGAGTTCTGAATTATATAAATGTCATATATCAAACAGGAAAACATACATTCTTTATCTTTATCATATAAATTCCCGAAATCATGGTGGTTATAACCTATCTCAAGACAGCAGGCAAGTAGACCTTCTCTTTGACTGTCACATTTTTTTTTAATTTAATGCAGAAGAAATTTATTGTGCAATCCAGAATCAATCAAGGTTAGTTGACCTTTAATGATGACACACTGCCAGATGCCTGCCAGAAAACGACAGAGAGCACAATTTAACAAGCAGTATATTTTACAAGTTGGGCGCCCACAGAGCTTACTTCAAGTCTAACTTAAGCCCCCAAAATTCTTCAAATATGTTTCAAATCCCACAGACTTCAAATGGAAATAATCTATTTGAACAAAGTTGGAGAAATATGTATATCTTACTGTTGAGTTCACAAGTGATTTTATATATATATATATATATATATATATATATATATATATATATCTCACATATAATCACAATAACCTCGTGAGGTACTCAGAACAGGAATTTTCATTTTAAAACTAAAAAGATGAAATCCAAAAAAGTTAACCAAGTAGACATATATATATACATATATATATATTTTTTAATCATCAATATTTGTTTCTTCTCTGTACTAGCCCTGCTCTTGTTGAGCTTATGTTCTACGGGAGGAGTCAATCACTTAGCTAATTACTTCATCGAATAGTTCACTGTGCTTCTGAAGGGGAAGTTCAGGCAGCAGTAAGTACAACCAGAGCGGGGGTGATGGTGGCAGGACTCTAGTCAGGACTTGGAGGAAGGCTTCTTATGTAAATGACTTCTGAGCTAGCTAATAAAAGGCAGGAATTATCTGGATGAAGGGAACCGGTGTGGAGGAAACAGTTTTTGCTAACACCCTGGGATGGGAAGGAGCGGGATCTGACAATGTGATAGAACAGACAGCAGTTGGAATAACAGCGCCAACATCAGAGTGGTGAGAAGGCAGGACAGATAAAACAGGGCTTTGTAGACTATCTTGAGGACTGTGATCTTTAAAAAAAAAAAAAAAAAAGATTTTATTTATTCATTTGACAGAAAGAGAGAGAGCGAGCACAAGCAGGGGGAGGGGCAGAGGGAGAAGCAGGCTTCCTGCTGAGCAGGGAGCGCGATGCAGGACTGGATCCCAGGGCCCTGGGACCATGACCTGAGCCGAAGGCAGATGCTTAACCAACTGAGGCACCCAGGGGCCCCTTGAGGACTGTGATCTTAATTCTAATGCCAGGAGGATGTCAAGAACAGTTTTCAGTGGTAACACTTGCATGTTAAACTTGAATGTTAAAAGCCTCACTGTGGTTACAATGTGGGGTGCAAGGAGATCTCTCAAGAATCTAGTGCAGTAATTTAGGCAAGAGAGTAGTTTCTTGAGTTTGGTTGATATCAGGGAAGAAGAGAATGGGATGATTTGATGCAGAATAGGCAAAATTTTTAAAAAGTAATCATTTTGGATGGGGGAGATATTAGAATGACCCTAAATTTACATGTTTGTGTAGCATGAATAGTGGCAGTACTATTCATTGGAGATTTTAAATATTATTAAAGAACAAGGATTGGAATCAAGAGTTTATATGAGGACATGTTGAAACTGGTTGCTTCTGTGACCTCCAGGATTTGGAGTAAACAGAGCTGGAGTTATGGAAGGAATTTGGCCTAGAAATATAAATGTGAGAGTCATCAGCATGTAGACGGTATATGAACCTGTTTGTTCATCTGTGGGGAGAATATAAAGCACCAATATTTAAAAGCCAGTCACAAGATAAGACAGCAAAGCAAGCTCAGTAGGAGCAGCCAACAGAGGCTAGAGGAAATACAGAAGAGTATTTATAGCATTGCAAACCAAGGGAAGAAATTGGGAAGAGGGAAATGCTCAACATCTAGTATGGAATACCAAATAGGCTACTGGGATTATCTCTTTATATTCAATCCACATTCTGCCAAAGGAGTAAAAAGGAAACACACACACACAGTTCACATAAGAGGAATACAAATCGAATCAGAGTGTAAGAAAGAATGCTTAAGCACACCAACTATATCTATACAGTGTTTTTTTTTTTTTTTTTTTTTGCATCTGTATTAGCAAAAGGCAAATGTTGGAAAGGTTGCAAAAAAACTAATAAATTCATTAACAGTTGTTAAAATTAATCAGTACAATAATTTTAAAAGACAGTTTAATAATACATATAAGCCTGGGGCGCTTGGGTGGCTCAGTCGTTAAGCATCTGCCTTCGGCTCAGGTCATGATCCCGGGGTCCTGGGATCGAGCCGCGCATCGGGCTCCCTGCTCCGCGGGAAGCCTGCTTCTCCCTCTCCCACTCCCCCGCTTGTGTTCCTGCTCTCACTAACTCTCTCTGTGTCAAATAAATAAATAAAATCTTAAAAAATAATAATAATAATACATATAAGTCTGAAATTGTGTTGATGTTCATCGGCACAAGTGTCCTACTGCTACCTGGAAATAATTTAGAAATCCCCAAATGGCAATTACAAGAAATAATTTTGCTGGAGACTAAGTCACAGAATGTTAACAATGAAGAAATGATGTATGTAGTGCTAATATCTTCATTTTTCAGATGAGCAAACTGAGACATGGAAAGGCTAAGCAACTTTCTTAAGGTTGCATGGTGGTAAGGGGCAGAGCAGAGATTAGAAAATGGGTGATCTGAACTGAAAGCCTGTCTATACTCTGTATGATTCTGCCATGCTCTTTGGCACATTTTCCCTTCTGGGCCTTGCTTTTAGTTTTCTACCTTCTATTTCCCTCTTGTAGCCCTATGGCAGACTCATTTTTTTCCAACAGTGTGTGGAATACAGTAAGTGTTGGATAGTTTTGTGGAATAAGCACATGAATAGATTCATGAATCTTAAAATAAATGAATAAAGGACCCACTAGCTTACAATTTGAGGTTCCCGTTTCTGCCTCGAAAAGGACCCACTAGCTTACAATTTGAGGTTCCCGTTTCTGCCTTGAAAAGGACCCACTAGCTTACAATTTGAGGTTCCCGTTCCTGCCTCGAAAAGGACCCACTAGCTTACAATTTGAGGTTCCCGTTTCTGCCTCGAAAGCTTCTCCTCTAACAGCATTGCTCCTGCACCATTTCCACATCTTCCAAAATCTCACCAAGCCGTCTTCTTCACATCATTCAGCTCTCTAAAAACCTCAGATGCACTTGACTCTGAACGTTCATTGGGCATTTTTTATATATGAGACACTGTGCAAGATCCAAAAGAAATAAAGATGAATTCCATTCAACCCTGTATTCAGAGAGCTCACATTCTCTAGGAGGAGGCAAACATGTAAACCTCCCATTTGTGTGCGTGCACGCATTCTATGGTAATGTTACCTGGAACTCTGTAATAGAGTCAGTATCACAATAAAATTATGCACAGGGTACATGAGGACCAAAAACGAGGATTACTTGGCCTAATCTGGGGGTCTGGGAAGGTGGAGATGATGCCTGAACTGAGTCCTGAAGCATCAGTATATATTATCCAAGTGAATGTTAGAAGAGGCAAATCCATCCCAGGTTAGGAGCAATGGCACAGTATATGGAAATGATGTGTGTGTGTGTGTGTGTGTGTGCCTTAAGGATGACAGAGGGAACAATGGTGGGGGGATGTTCTAAGAATTACTTGGAAAAGAGCCCTCAAAGAGCAAAAGATACTACCTAAATGTACAATCCTAAGTACTGCATCTTACCTACTAGTAAATACATTAATCCAGTTACTGTTCAGAGCTCAAAATATCAGATGTGAAATGCATATTACTTTCAAGAGGATTAGCCTTATGCACAATTATAGAAAAGGCCTGATTTGATGACCTCCATTTTGTAACATGCATCCGTTTTTACTCTAAAACTGCTTTCCTTCTTCCCAGAAGCCAAGTGTTTTCATGTCAACCCCCTGCCTAAATATTTTTAACCCACATCCTCACCTAAGCTATTCATTGGCCTAATCAGCTAATCTCTTGAAATAATTTGAACGTTGGTATTATCTCTTTAAAATGGCATATTTCATTTCTAATGGACAATTTCTGTGTTTCAGCTCAAAAATATTAATCCTACCATGAGTTTATCCCTTTAGACTAAAATACTTTCACATATAATCTCAGTTGATACTTAGAGCATTGTGATAAAAGCAAGGTAGCTATTATTACGCTATTTTTTAAGATGAAGATAATGAACTTCAACTTATTCAAAGTCACAGAGCCCTTGGTACAATCAATACTAAAGCTCATTTTATTTATGTCTTAGTGGGAACATTTTACCCCTGCCACCTTTTACCTAAAGACAGGATCAGTGATGTTGCCACTAGGGCAAGCTAAAGATATGTACATTTGAGAGTCCACTGGTTACTTCTTTACCTGATACCAAATAGGCAACCTCCTACTCTAGCTACTCTACCTATCTCTGTAGGTTCACTACTTCTGTCTTGGGATGGCAGGCACGTAATTTGACACATAAATGTCTCGTTAACAACATCTCATTTAGGAAGAATTATACATTTGCTCTTTGACAGTTTTAATCTTAAAAATCAAACCATTTGCAAAGACATAGTGTAACTTTTGACTGTACCAATCAATGGCCTTATTATTTTTACTTACGGACTTAAGTCATGGTAATATTTTTACAAGTTTTTTTTTTTTTTTTTCCCCTTAAGTCATTTTTCCCTTGCCTTTCACTCACAGTGACTGAAAGAAAATTTTGACAGGTAGATAAAACCCTGTGAGGCAAAACCATGGAAAACGTCAAAGAGTACTCACTAGTCAGGCAACAAGAAAAGAGATAGAGGCATAGGGCCCATTGGCAATAAGTGTGCCCTGTAAGATGCCTAGAGAGACTATCTCACTGTCCCTTTCACCCCTAGGCAACTCCAACAACTGTGGTTTCATTTAAAATGGATTGTTCTCATTATCTATCTATAAACAAAATCAAATTCATTACCCCTGCCCCTCCACAGTCCCAACCAATTCTTTATTCTCCATTTCAGTTAATCACATGAGCCTTGCCAACACAAGCCAGAAAACTGAGTCATCGTGGCACATTCTCCTATTTTCTTAGGCTAAATCTTCCTGAACAACATGGAATTGGATGTCTGAGTCACATGCCCCTTACCTCCCCACCTCCACCCTGACGCCTCAATTATCTTTGACAACACAGATCTTTTCATGTACCTTCTCCTTTAAAAGCTTTTGACGGCTCCCCAGTGTGGCTAAGTCTTAAACTCCTTTTAAGTTTTTATGATCTGGCCCCAATCCCATCTCCAAAAACATACTTGCCAGTATCAAATGTACACACCCTCATGCTGGAGAAAGAATTTCTGACCTAAGCATGAGTCTAGGCAAGCTTTACAGACAGAGAATTAGAAACTAATCTATATGCTGAGATTTCAGGGATACAACTTATATTTTCTTCTTGACAAGAGTTAGCCCATCTTAGGCTGTTGTTAAGAGATGTATTTATTTAGGGACAGTAATAGATACAGTCAGATTGGTCTTCCCTTTAGCAAATCAGTTGGCTAAGGGGATGATTTAGAATGCATACTCCCCAAGCATTTTGGGGTATGGAATAGTATGCTTCTAGGACATACTTGCTTAACATCTCTCAAACTCATGACAGAGTTTGGGCAAACACTAGTATACACTGTATTCACATTAAGATTCAAATGATTTCTCAGAAAATAAGGTTTGATGAGGGGGAATAAATGAAAGTGAGAAAGCAGAAAACACAGAAAGAAACCTGAGATCCTGAGGTGCATGTGTGTTGGATAGGGGGAGGGGTACAGTAGGTTGAGAAGTAGATGGGGTACCTGACTCCATATCTTTGAAAACAGAAAGAGGACTTAGGCACCTAAATTCAAATTTCATCCACTTCTTGTATATCCCCTTCCTTAGAAGATTAATCTGAAATACAGTAAATACTGATAAAATATTATTTAGAATACATGAATATTATATATATAAGTAAAAGTCAAATATTGACCTTTCTTCCTTAGTTAGATAGCAATCTTCTGACACTATCAAAAAAATGGATACATTAAGCATGGACATCAACACTATAGTTCTAAAATATTCTTATAGTCTATAAGATCATAGCAGTTTTTATAAGAATTAGCCATGAATAGTTAAACGTAAATACAAATTCATTGTGTGAACCATCTATCAAATTTATCGGTCCTGCTCATTTTGAAAACTTTGCTTATTCATGCCAATATCACTTACATCAATAAATATGCCTTTCAAAGTGAACATTTTCAAAATAAGCAGGTCAGAGGAATTAGGTTAGACACTTGAGTGCTACTAAAACCATCCTCAGGGCGCCTGGGTGGCTCAGATAGTTAAGCGTCTGCCTTCGGCTCAGGTCATGATCCCAGCATCCTGGGATTGAGCCCCACATCAGGCTCCCTGCTCAGCGGGGAGCCTGCTCCTCCCTCTCCCTCTGCCTCTCTCCCTGCTCATGCTCTCTCTCTTTCTCTCTTTCTCTCTCTCTCTATCTCTGTGTCTCAAATGAATAAATAAAATCTTAAAAAAAAAATAAAATAAAACCATCCTCGCAGCATTCTAAGTTTTAACATTTCCAAGTTAACTCCAGACAGAAAAAAAATGCACATTGTGCAGTCAGTTTCTTGAAAATAGACTGACAGTAAAAACTAAACTAAGTTTTGAACATGCAATTTAATTTAGGGGTCAGTGGGAACAGGTTTGGGCTTAATGTTAAAGCAGAATAAACTAAAGGACCAAGCATTATTATTGCTGGGAATAGTTCAACGACAACAACGAAAAACTCTGAACACTCTACCTTCAAGGAACTTGAGTAAATTCTGGCAATTTCAGGTTTTACATTTCAGAAATAACCCAGCCCTCATTATTTTCTACTTCGCTGCTTCTAAGCTGGAAGAATTTAGGTCAGAGTTGAGAATGAGTTAGTCATGGTAACTGTCAACAAATAAATCTCTGTCCCATATTTCATTCTTCATGAAAAGTAAATGAGTGTGGGGCAGGAAAATTGACAATCTTATAGAGACAAGAATCTGTTAGCACCTGTATTTGCATTTTAAAATTACTTTTGAAGAAACGATAATGGACTTTCTACATTCTTCCCCAAACACTAAAGATGGCATTACATAGCGGCCCATATTTGCTTTCCATGTCCCTAATAACTAACTATATGTATACTTCCTTCTTGGCTCCAATATAGGTGAAATCATCCCCTAGGGCAGCAAACAAACTCTAGGAGAAAATGATTCCAATTAAGCACCACTCTGAAAATGACTTTTTAATCTTTGCATATCTTCTGTTGTCAAAAAAATATCTGTTTAGGGCGCCTGGGTGGCTCAGTTGGTTAAGCGACTGCCTTCGGCTCAGGTCATGATCCTGGAGTCCCTGGATCGAGCCCCGCATCGGGCTCCCTGCTCAGCAAGGAGCCTGCTTCTCCCTCTGACCCTCCCCCCTCTCATGTGCTCTCTCTCATTCTCTCTCTCTCAAATAAATAAATAAAATCTTTTTTTAAAAAATCTGTTTAAAACAGCCTGAAAATACTATAACAACAAGGATTTTATGTTTGCATCACTCTTGGCCTCACAAAGTCAGTGTCTGAAATAATGCTTCATTTTCTGCTCCCACTGATTTTACTTTGATTTGCATGGTTTGTGAAAATATCCCTAATTTGGTCAAAGTCACATTTATTTACAACAGAAAAAAATCTTTGGAAGAGTAAAAAAAAAAAATGTTCTGCAAAAATTTCAGGTACAAAGACAAAAGGAAGGAACTCTATCTCAGGCAGCGCTGTGAACTTCAGGGCATAAAACACATCTAATTTGTCTCAAGTTCAGTACAAGGTTCCACTCCTGGTGAGGAAGAAAGAGACTCTGAGATCTCAGCTTTGTGGGAAATTTGAAAATAGGTTTTTTCGGTCTTGCTCATTGTGCCCTTTATGCTTCAGTTGGGCTGCCTTGCCTTTCCCCTCAACCTGCCTAGGAAAGCTTGTTGGTCACATTCAGACTGTAGCTGTCCCTGGTACTTCAAAGTCTGGGGAGGACCAGACCCTCCATAGTCTCTCTGAGTTTCTCTGGTACCAGTGAAATACAGATCATTTTCAAAGTGGATTCCTTAGGTTTCTGGGGATGAACCTATGATGTGGTGAGATTGTCCACATTATTTTTCTACTATCTGGGATCAGATTCCACACCCCTCTCTTCTATTTTTAGAGTGAGTGGCCATGAAACAGAAAGCTGCTGCATCAAGAAAGAGACTGCATTTAGTGTATTGGTCACCACACTTTCTACTGAAAGTTTCAGAAACCTAACTCAAAATCAAAACAGCAATTTATTTGCTAGTGCACCAAGGAGAAAGGCTTTAAAGACAAGAATAATGGATCCATTATCACTAAGACCCTCCCTCTCTCTCCACCCTCATAGCTCAGCTCACCTTGCCTGTCTCTCTTTATATGCTATTCACATTCTCCCCTCTTCCACACAGGCCTTATTCAGGTAGTGGTAAGCATGCCCCCCAGCTGGCCCTGTGTAGTCACCACACCAGGTCATGTAACTTTACCAACACACAAGTGCATTCACCAAGCTCCTACTATGTGCCAGGCACTGCTTTAGATCTTCATGATAGAGTGAAAAAAAAAAGTCTCTCTTCATGAAACTGAGGAGGAAAACAGTTTAAAAATGAAGACACAATATGTCAGATGGTAATGAGAACTATAGGGAAATCAGGAGGGAGAAGGATGGATTATAAGGGGTGGGTGCTATTTCATTCTGGAAGATGAAGGAGTCTCATAGAAAGGAAAATCTGTGGGACACCTGGGTGTCTGACTCCTGATTTCTGCTCAG
Source organism: Neomonachus schauinslandi (assembly GCF_002201575.2). Taxonomy (NCBI): domain Eukaryota; kingdom Metazoa; phylum Chordata; class Mammalia; order Carnivora; family Phocidae; genus Neomonachus; species Neomonachus schauinslandi. The sequence continues at coordinate 153,675,133 of NC_058405.1, forward strand.
GTCAAGATCTCAGGGTGGTGAGATCAAGCCCCAAGTAGGACTCCAAGCTCAGCAGGGAGTCTACTCGAGATTCTCTCTCTTCCTTTCCCTGTGCCCCTCCCCTGCCCACATGCATGCTGTCTCTCTCTCTTAAAAAAAAAAAAAATTAAAGAAAGGAGAAATTTGAGCAGATTTGAAGGAGTTAAGAGAAGGAACAGTGTGACTATAGAAAGAACCATCGAGAAATGAAAGTAGAAGGAGTTTACAGAGAGAGCATGGTTGACAGTTTGCAGAGGACAAGAAGGCCATACACGCTTGTGCACTACATGGGTTGTATATTTATTCTTTGGTCACAAGGTTAAAATCTAATTTTAGAAGAGAAAGAATAGGAGGCTTTTCTGAAAGATAATAACAATAATAACCAAATACTTGTCTATATTAGGGGATGGAAGTTGTACTGGTTCAAACAGTGTCCCTTCCAAAATTCATGTCTAACCAGAACCTAAGAATGTGATCTTATTTGGAAATAAGTTCTTTGTAGACATAATTAATTAACATGGGGACATACTGGATTAGGGTGAGCCTTAAATCCAATGAATGGTGTCCCTATAGGAAGGACATGTGAAAACACAGAGAAACACAGGGAAGAAGGCCATGTGACCACACAGAGAAAGATTAGAGTAATGCATCTACAAGCCAAGGAATGCCAAGGATTGCTGGCAACCACCAGAAACTAGGAAGAAGAAAGGAAGGATAGTTCCCTAACCACTCCAAAGGGAGCATGACCCTGCTGACATCATAATTGCAGACTTCTAGTCCCTTGAAATCTGAGAAAATAAATTTGTTATTTTAAGCTACCCAGTCTGTTATACTTTGTTACAGCAGCCCTAGGAAACCAATACAGAGGACCTCTGATTTTACATAAGAGAAGCACATTTCAGGTTTCCTCTTCTTCCCAGAGAAGACAGTGCTGAGAAGACAGCACTGGCCTCAGTCCAAGGGAGCCCAGAGCTGCACTTGCATGGTCTGCCTGAACAACGTGGTCTGGGGTTTACCTCTCATATATTCACCCACTGTCACCACTGAGTTGAAGTAGTTACTGCAGTGCTGGCTGGACATGCCAAACTCCCAGCTCCGTCCCCTAAAGCGGGCAGGCACAGCCACCTCATCACCTTGAAACTTGTCCAGGTCCTTTAGTTGGCTATTCATTAGAGATTAGAGGTTTCCTCTGTTCTCAAGAACAGAGACTGTTCCTCAGCCCTGGTGTGTCAGTAGGCAAGCCTTCACTCTCCACAGGTTGGGATGGTCTTGCCCTTAGCTACACTTCATTCGCACAGTCTTTATACTAGCTCTTCCTCCACTCCAGTAACTCAGCTATGGTGTCCAATTCTCCAGCTACAATGAGGACAGGAATTGGGAAATCTTTCATTTCAGCAAGCTGCTTCTCTTTCCTCTGATTATGAGGGCCTGCTATCCCACAAGGAGGTAGTCAGATCACCTATGGAAAGATTTTTTCATGGGAGAAGAACCCAAAGTTTGTTTTTACCAAGTATCATTTTGGCACAGGGAAACAGAGGTAGTCATCCTAGCTCACTACCTGTGTGAAGAGTTTAAGGAAGATTTTCAGTGAACCTCCCCACAGAGTCTACGATTCCCCATGTGTGATCCCACAAAATGTGAGGGAAGAGCCCCAATCCCTGCTTCCCAGAGACCCATAGGAAGTCAGGAGCACAGCTAACATAAGCAGACTCTGAGGGAAGAGAGCCAACAGATTGGGGCAGAAGATCTCAATAGCTCAAGACCCTGGTTTACTAATGGAATTTTGCCACTGGGGACTCTAATCTTCTTCATCTGAGGCCAGATGAACTTCTAAGGACTAAGAGTTATAACCAAGTGTCCAAGTGTTCTTCACACTTAGCTGTGGCTATAGTTAGGCTATAGGCCTTTTGTTCATGATGAACACCAGGAGGGAAGGGGAGTAAAGATGCAGACTCTGAAACTAAAATGGTTTAGTCACATTTAGGTCTATGCTGAATGCCAGCCCCATGCAGAAAAGCATGTAACAGCCTAAATGAAAAGCTAAAATAAGACTCTAATAGCCACATGGTGTGGGTCACTCAGAAATAACAAACTCATTTTTTTTGTTGTTTTTTGTAGTTTCCAGATTTTCTAAGGAGAGCTTAGGAAAGAACTAACACATCATTTCCATTTTGTTAGCAAGAACCAGCAAAGGAAGGTGATCTCAAATGAGTCACTAGGAGAGCAGATGTACCACATTTTGTATCCAGAGGCTAACTCAAGTTTAACAGGTAAAATCTTTTTGAAATATGTATGTCCCATCTGCCATTTTTAAAAAGAAAGAGGAGATTTCACCTCAAGAAGTGTATGACATAAGTGATTTTTCTGAACAGACAGCAAGAGGGAGGAGAAAGCCCAATCCTTCTTTCTTTGGTAACTGTGGAATGAAGACAAGAGAGTTGGTAAGAAATAGATAAGAAGTCATGTAGATCCTGATCACCCCCCTCTGCAATGAGGTTGTGGAGAGAGGACTGCGTGAGATAGATTGACAAGAAAACCATCAGATAGACGGGTTTTTGTCCTGTTTTCCACTAGGACTATAGCGAAAGCCAGTTGCACAGAGCATAACAAAACAATCCAGGGTAGCTACAAGGTGAGGGAGATAAAAATCCTGACCAACCTGCCTTGGTCTTCCTAGAGTCCCATTTGGCACCAAAAAGATTGGCAGGCTCATTTGGGGGAAGATTGTGGCAATGACAGATAACCATTTATCTACAATCTGCAGGGTATACCCAAGATGAGAGAGCAAAAAGAAGTTATAACCCAACCTCAGAGGGGTCTGTGGAGCCAAGTCTGCAGGAAGGACTCCTGACCAACCTGAGAAAGAACTACACAGGCAGGAGCTCCGGGCTACAGTCTGAGGATGCCAGCAGGGCACTCAGCCACCAGCTACGGCCATCACTGCAGAGATCAGAGGAACCAGAAAACCAAGCAAGGTCTTGCAGATATAAATATTGAGATGTGTGCTCCTTACCTTGCTGCCAGATCACATAGCTCCCTGTGAGACACACATCACCTCGGAGAGAAGCAGGGAAGAGGAGAAAGTCTGTAAGACCATGTATTCAAAAGAGACAAATACCTGAAGAAACTGAATTTATGAGTCTGAATCTATCTGGTGGATTGAATTTAGTTTCATGAGTTTGCTTGCTATTCTCTCCTCTCACTGCACTGCAAGATCACATCAGATGCATAAAACAAAGAAGGCACACTGAGACTGTACATTGGAGTGCACCTCCGGTCAAAGGAAATCATAATACGTGATGCAAGAGCCAAGTACCAAGACTGCTTGCATTACTACAGGGTTTCTTGAATTCTTCAAGGAAACTTCTGTCACAGTGACCATTTACAGATTGAATTCCATACTTTCAGGAAGCTAACAAACCAAAAATAAAGGTGAGACAAAGAAGTTGTTGAAGGCATAAATTCAACTTCAGTTGACAGAAGGATAAGGAACTATCTCCAGATTTATTTCTAAATGTTACTCTTAATTGCTGCATGATTAAAACCATGTTAAAAAGCATTTTGTAGTGGGGCGCCTGGGTGGCTCAGTCATTAAGCGTCTGCCTTCGGCTCAGGTCATGATCCCGAGGGTCCTGGGATCGAGTCCCGCATCAGGCTCCCTGCTCAGCGGGAAGCCTGCTTCTCGCTCTCCCACTCCCCTTGCTTGTGTTCCTGCTCTCGCTATCTCTCTCTCTGTCAAATAAATAAATAAAATCTTTTTAAAAAAAAAGGAATTTTGTAGAAAATTAGCTGTTCCCAATGATTGTCAGTTAGGACTCAAATGGGCAGGTTATTTTCTCAAAGGTCTCTCCTTCCAGAGGGTAAATAGTTCTTAAATATAGTGCCAGCTTTAAACAGTTGGTCTGACCTAAGGAATGAGATCCTCTGAGCTTGAAAGGAGCATGAGCTAATCTATTTAGAAGACTCAGCAACAAATTTTAAAGAATTATTTTCACAAATGGAACCTGTTGGTAGGTGTAAAAATTGATCAGCAGAACATTAAGTGATGTGCTTTCTATATGTAAAATTATTCTCATTTTAATCAAATGATTTATGTACAAAGGATTACAACTAATGTACACCTTAAAAGGACACTCATATTTAAAGCACATGATAATCCGCAGTATGCAATCAGCTCTTTTTTTGGTGAATAGAACATAATGGAAAAGAAAATAAGCTTATTTTATGGGACCTGAAGTAATTTCTGCTACAGAGGTACTTTGCTATTCTATATTTTCCCCCTAGGGCAATACAAGTCATCGTGTTAAAATTATAAATTTCAAGTTAAATGGTAATATTTAAAACAACATAGAAATGTGAAGTACAAGGGGAGTAAGTATTATGGAAGAGAAATATGTTTCTTATTGGATATGTCCAGGAATGTAAGCTACTCAAGACTTCTAGACATTTTTTTTCAAAGTAAATTAGAAACACCTCACAGGACTATAAAACTTTTCACATTCTAAAATGTGCCCTGTTCTTGTTGAGAACCCAGAACCTAGTTTCACACAAATTAAATGCAAAACAAATACATGTTGATATAATTCTATTTGTCTTAAAGGATAATACTTCCTTTTTACCAAGTGCATATGTGTATGTAAGTTTCAAAATTAGAAACCTTTTCTCAAACCTATTAAGCCCATGGCTCATTTTCAGCCAAGACTAATATGACTTTCCTAAAATTATAGATTTTAAACTTTAAACCCTAAACTGTCATCTGGATTTTGCAAATAAATTAATAAATACAAAAGTTAAAATGCATTAAAACAGATTATAGAGATTTTATTTATAAAGCAGCCTTACTCTTTAAAATTTTCACTTTTTAAACAGAAGTTATTCTCAGGCATTGCTTTGTGTCTGTACTGAGCTAATTTCAGAAACAATCAGCTGTATGCAGTCCCTTCATGTGCCTACAAATATCTGTAGGTGTGAAAATGTCATAAACAGAAGGAAAAGTTCCTATATTAAGCCCACACCTTACTGTGAAATGAATTAGATCGGAAGACGAAAATCACAATTTCCATTAAGTATTTTCTGCAGTCAGGTTATTGAAGCATTTACTGTTTTTGAAGCAATGAATTTCAGATAAAAGAGACCGAAACTCTGAAGTTATCAGAGTTTTTTGTTGTCATTTCTGTCTTTGTTTGAAGCCAACAAAAGTCCACCAGCCTCTTTATTGAGAAGAAAGCGAGAGAAAGAAAAGGAAAAAAAGTCATACTTTTAGAAAGGAACTCCCTTCTTTGATTACAGTGAAAATTAAAATAACCAGCAGAGCAGAATTAGTACATGTTTATTTGTCTCCTCTGGTTTGCCCATACCACATTTGCTAATGCTGCAAGGTATGGTGAGTTCAGTTAGTTGTCCTTACTTACTAGAAAGGGAAGTTCCGGAACCAAGGAAATCCAAGGAAATTTATTTGCAAAATAATATTACTGATTTCCTAATTTACCTTTACATGAAAATTACTAGGAAAAAAAAATCATTCTCATCTTTTTTGGTCACAGCAGATGAAACTGAAGATTTAGTACCCATAATAAGTGAACTGAGCATTACTACTAAAAATGAAGACAGAAAAAAACAAGGGAAGAGATTATTTATAATTAAATAAATAAAAAGCTCATTTTAAGAAATGAGTCTTCCACCAGCGAATTTGGTCAACTCAGTGTCAAGTTATCAACAAGGAAAAGAAGACAAAACTCCCCGAAACTTCTAGAAATACAACATTTAAATGCTTTTCACATGTCAGGTCCCGAATGGCAATATATAAGAAGGAGCTGTGATGCCAGAGAGACAGCCAGCCACCTGTTTTGCATTCCCTGGCCTCTGTAGTAAACGCCTGGGGATCACATTCTTGAGGAAACTCAAACCCTAGAGATTATTAGGGAAAATGTATATGCATTTTATAGAAATGATGTAACTCTACCACATTCTCTCTTCTTGCTCCAAATGTTAAATAAAAAATTTATTGGAAAAATTCAATCTGGGCTTTATATAAACTCTCTTCTTTAGGGGAAAAGGAGGTGAAAATGATATTTGTTATGAAAGCATATCCTCAGAAGGAGAGAGATGACAACTTCCTACTCAAAATTCTTGTTACAAGCTTGGGCGCTGATACCAGAGGCCCTTGATTCAAATATAGCTTCCTACATTCAGAGCTGTATGACTTGGGGAAAGTTACCAAAGTTTTGTGAATTGGAGTTTCTACTTCTTCATGATTCTTTTTTCTTAAATAGCACTTTCCTTTTAGAGTTGTTTTATAGACTGATGTTTGTATCTCCCCAGCATTCACGTGTTGAAAACCTAATCCCCAGTGTGATGGCAGAAAGAGATGGGGCCTTTGGGAGAGGATTAGGTCATGAGGGTGGAGCCCTGATGAATGAGATTAGTGCCTTTATAAGAAATCCCAGAGAGTTCTCTCGCCCTTCCTGCATGTGGGGACACAATGAGAAAACTCATCTATGAACCAGAAAGTGGGCTCTCACCCGACACCAAATCTGCTGGCTCCTTAATCTTGGACTTCCCAGCCTCCAGAACTGTGAGAGACAAAACCTGTGGTCTATAATCTCCCCAGTCTATGGTATTCTGTGATAGCAACCAGGCTAACGCAAGTTGTTATGAACATGCTTATGTAAAATGTGTTGCAGAGTATTTAGTATATGTGTGTACTTACTTCTATTATTGTGATAAGCAAATAATTTGAAGAAGGATAACTGAGACAATAATTGTTGTGTAATCAATCATTGTTGATACACTGGCTTATATCAAAGGTCACTATAAATTTTATTTTATAAATATATCTGTTATATGTTTCTGTTATAACTCCTGAGGACATAGTAACAAGAGCAGCAATGATCAGTATATAAGATAACAGCTAGTGCTTATTGGTATCAGCTCTATGGCAAGCACTATTCCAGGTATTTTAACAGTTTAAAATAGAAACTGTAACAACTACCTTTTGAGGTAGGTCCTGTCATATTCTCCATTTAACTAAAGAAACTGGGCCACAGAGACATGCACTAATTTAGTCAATGTCACACAGCTGATGTGTTAGAAACTGGAGACCACCCCAGGTAGGCTGTTTCCAGAACCCAGGCTCCTTTGTGCTTTCAAATTTAATCGTAAGTAGTTTATACTGACAATAGGCTATGGGAATGTGTTTGCTGCAAGAACCAGTATAAATATATGCAAACCTATGTCCAATATTCCAACAGATCAAACATTTATTACAGAGTTATCGCTGAGGATTTAACCATACAACTCCCACTGACATGGGTGACAATTATGCAGCTGAGTCACTAGGTACTTTTTAAGCAGTTTGCCCCACCGTGTTATATTAACTTGTTTTAATGCAGGCATAATCCAAGAAAGAGGCAGTAATGTGCAGTGATATGCAGTAATCCAGTTATTTTTAAGCTGTGTTGTTCACTAAAGAATATAATTATTTCTCAATCACAGCAAGAGTCATGTTGACATTACATTTATTTTTTTATTTTATTCTAGCATTAAAAATCTCAGGAGAGGACACTAAAGTGCTTAGTGATTACAATGCTAAATGCGATTCTAACCCAAGCACACATACTCACCTATGCATATACTTACTGACAAACTCACATATTTATAAATAATATGTTTACAAGAATGTAGTCCATTTTAGCTACCCACAGAGTCAGTAAAGTCCAAAACTTATGGATCAATACTCCTGTCTAGAATAATTCTCTTTATGCAATTTCTCAGGTGAAATCTACCTACCTGTTAAGCTAGTAGAGAAATTTCACTGGAAAGGAATTTGAACTCATTCTGTGAATCTTGTCCTTCAAGGCTTCCTGAAAATTTCTTGTAATTTATGAGCTAATGTAATTTCCTAAACTGTTTATAAAATTGCAAGGCAATATTGCACAATGGTGAAAAACATTTGGTTTAGATCAGATGGAAAGGATAAGATTCCTAGCTTCTAGTACTTCTTAGTTTGGTGATTTGGGCAATTTATTTAATCATCTGTAAAACGGGGATAATTAAAATCTAATTTAAAAAGACTAGTGTGTGGATGAAAGCAAATGATGTATATAAAAATACTAAAGTATAAGTCACATATAAATGCTCAACAATTGTAAACTGCTGGTATTACTAATTTTTATAGTCTTTTGACTACATATTTAGAGTAATGTTATTAAGCTGAGAGCAAATGTGTTATATTTTCTGGGAGAACTCTTAAGTACAGCAGGTAGAAAAATGTTTTATTTATACTGGATATCCTGCTTTACACTTTCTCCATTCCTTGGCTAAAAAAAGAAATCCATTTTTCTCCTAAGGATTCATCTGCAGAATTTGTTTCCTTTAGGCTGTAAGTGATGGTCATCTACAATGAGCTTTTTCTCAAAGGACCTTATGGTGGAAGTGGGATATGAAATAATGTCTTTCCGTAAGGTCGTGATTACTAAACGGGCAGTGCACGTTCTCATGCCTGTTGAATTTATGTTGCACAGCCTAAGCCTTTGAAATTAATGTTTTGTATTTTTCATTGTTCTCAAATTATAAAAGGATTCCATTCTGATTTATAATCTATTGTCTATCTGCTAGGAAATGAATAGCTGAGATACTCTTGTTTGGGGAAAAAACAGCTATATTTGGTACCACCACCTACGTCATCTGAGTTTAGATCAATGCAGGAGTCTCAAATTTCAAATCCCAAATATTAAAGCAATGAGTCTCAGAACTCATGCATAAATCTGAATGCTAAATGTCACCATGGAGTTTTAGGTATTCTTAATTTAACTTAATCTTATCTTACCTACTCCATTTAACTTGAGCTCAGGCACTAGAGTTCTTCCCACAACTTATTATCATTGAGTTGAAGGTGCAATAGAAGAATATTGAAATAAATAGAGTTACTCCTATAAATAATAAATAATTGGGGAATCATTACAAAGTGACATAACTAAGAACACAAATGAACAGAGTATTAATGATGTATCTGACTAAATTTGGCCACAGAAATGCTCAGATGAGACCAATTTAAAAAGCCTCCTGGAAAAACAAAACAAAACAAAAAAAACAAAACGCATGTTTGAAGTTGGAAAGGCAACTGCCAGAAAAGTCCGGGAGACAGAAACATACCATCATGCAAACCAGAAGATTCCACCAGAGAGTAACCAGACATAAACTTGATAAAATACATGTGAATGAAGATAAGCCCTTGAAATGTACTTTGAACAAGTAGTTTTCTATGAAAAAATCGGAAAACAGCTTTGTCTCTAGTCAGCGTTTATTGAAAATGCAAAGGCTTTCCAAGAGCCGGTGCAGGTTTCTGAACCATGTGTATTTCTTTTCTGAATGATTGCTGTAGTATTTCAAAATGATGCACGGCATTAGATGTCTTGCGCTATCCAGTTAAAAGCAATCAGCAAACCATGTAGCTGCAATTATTCCCCCCACCCCCGCTGCAGTTTGTGTGTTTGCTGCAGGAAATAGTAGCCATTTCTGGATACTATTTATTACCTGAATGATTTTACAATGTTGACGCAACTGCTTTGTCAATGCTTTCAAACTTCCATGCTATCAACTAAGGTTTCAGCAGAAAAGGGATTGACTGTACGTTCTTCAATGCGCTAAAGCATCAGGCAACCACAGAATGAAGTTTCATTGATTAGAAGTTATAATCATCCTATGACTTGCAGAAGTAACCCATGTTACTAATGCACTGCCTGCATTAGGAGAGCAAATTAACAAACATCAGTTTCATTAGACTTCTGCACTGCATTGGTAAAAGATACCGGACCTTAGCTGAAAACAACAAAACCGTTCTTAGATCTATTGTAAAACTCATGCTCCTCAGCTTTCTTGGGTAAAGTTTCAATTTGCTCAGAGAGAAATGGATGTCTTTTAGATGGAGCTAGTCCTACGTGAACTGACAGGTATGAACTAAATGACCCAATTTTGAAGCCCTGGCAGAGATAAGGATTTCGGGACTAGAAGTGAAACTGGCACTTATGACTTTTATCAGAGATCTATCTTTCGTGCCATTATAATGTGTATTTCATTCAGAAAAATATCTGTGCAGTGATAGCAACATAGATTACTCAAAAATAACAATGCTTACAGGAGATAGTTTTAACTTAGAATTTAGGAGGACAGCAAAGGATTTGCTGACAATGACTAAGTCACAGTCTAGCTAAGAATTGTAAATGACTGCAAAATAAGACATAGCATTATATGCAACCATGATGGGTCTCCATCGATGTGTGTCATATGCAGGTATGTTTATGTGTGTGTACACACATACTTCTAGTTCCTCCTCAATAAGAAACTAATGGGGCCTGTTAGCAAGTATTTTTATTCACCCTGGAGTCTTCTTCTTCCAAACTGCAGAACCACACTTTTAGATTCACTGCTGTTCCTATAACACACCATTTACTCTAAGAGTACTTGTTTCCTTATTTTAGGACTCATTTCTATTTGCAGAAGTCTTTTGTCATTCTATTTGCTAAAGACTTTTGCATACAGACTTCTTCAATGGATTGCATAAAGGCTTTGCTTATCTCCAATGTACTTTACAATATGTGAGAAGTCTGATTTTCTTAATGAAGCATTGGACCCTTCAGACCCCTATAATTCTGAGCACATGATTCCGCATGGCTTCTCTGTCACAATCATAATCCTCTTCAGATATTTCACTGCTGAAATAATTATATCTACCCAGGATGGCAGGTATGAACCTGATTGTGGTCCACACTAAAAAGCAAATCTTCCCTCCCTCATCATCATCACAATGACCCTTCTTGTATTGGTAAATATCTCTGTGCCACCATCCCCATAGAGAAGCTCAGTGCCATTCAAGTTTAATGACTTTAAACATGCCAAGATGTGGGCTGCCACAGGATATTTTTAATTTTCAAAATATTAAGAGTTTCAATCTTAAGAATCAGGTATCTAGGAGGAAACAGGTAAGTAATAACTAACAATTTTGCCTACAAAAAAGTCATCTTACAATGAAAGAAGATAAAGACGACAAAGAAGAAAAATAATATATACACATTAGTACGAGACCTCATAAAAACACCTACAGATTCATTATAGATTTAGGGCTACCTTTCCCTTATATCTTATCATAAATTAGACATATTGGTCATACACTATAAGAGAGAGTTGAAAGAAAAGGCTATATATAACATAACATATACATTACATAATATACTGCAAAATCTGGTCAAAGTGGCTGGTTCTAGAGAACATATTGTCAAAGTTGAATGGAAGCTGAACTGTAACTGCCTACAAGGTGTAGGGGAGGGGAGGACAATGGAAAGCAAGCTGATCTTCATCATAAAATATGTGAGATGCAGGATGTAAGATGGAGTTGACAGAAGAGTCCACTTGAGACAGATCCATCATCTAATAGACCCACCTCTTTTAGGTAGAAAATCCTCAGCTTCAATTTACTATTACTAAATTCAGACCACAGGTATAGCGACATATCTTCAATTCTATTTTTTTTTTTTAATTTGTGGTTGTTGCAGTGCTTAAACTTTTTGAATATTGGAGCCAATATCCTTGGTTACAGTTACTCATTATTTTTATGGCCAAAGCTAAGAAAATTAACAAATGTTATCAGATCACAAAATAGATAGACTCGTATCTATCCTTTAGACTTATTTTTGTTCATGAATGCAAAAGGCCTGAGGCAACAGATTTTTCTGCGTGATTAACTCCCCAGAGAAAATGGAAGCCTGAAAATCTTTCTTTGCACTTGTGTCGAAAGCTGGGCATTTAAAATGAAGAACATAATTTACTATAAAAGGATTACTGAAATTATTCATTAAAAGTATAAGATAAAGTATATTTAGAAACGTCTCTTCTTTCAGCTGAAAATGTTTGCCTAATTTATTCAACTATATTTCTGAAAACAAAGTATTATTAAACTTCTACATCCCTTCTTTAAGGAAACGTGTATTAATGTCTATTATTTACAGTTATCCTTCTAGTTTTGAAAGCATAATGAAATGCATACTAACCTGAATTAAATGGTTTATATGAAAATGCATTTATTCACATCTCTTCATCCTCGTTTCTTGCCTTCAGAGTTATGTTATGGCAGCATTTAATTATGGAAAGCTACATTGCACAATTTCAACTTCACAAAGAATGCAAGGCATTTGGGGTAGACTTACAAAAGAAAATACAGTATGGAACCAAGAATAAAAGGCGGATAGAAAGAAAATGAGAATAACCATCTGGCAATTGAGAAATCAGATTTTACTTCTGAATCCATTTTTGATGACTTTTTTAATTTTTCTGTGTGTATTGTTGAATATTGATATAATTTAATGCATAGAGGAGAAAAGTTGCAAGAATAGTACAAGGAACCCCTTATACCTTGTGTCAATATTGAACAATTTTAAACATTTTGCTCAGTTTGCCTTATCACTCTATCCTCTCCATCTCTTTCTCCCCCTCACCTCTCTCTTCCCCACATGGATGCACAAATACACATATACACGTATGATTGCTTCTGAGCTTTTGAAAGTATGTTGGAGACATCATGCCCCTTTACTTCTAAATTCCTATTTATATTTCCTAAGAACAAGACCATTTTCTTAACCCACAGTTCAATAAGCAAAACAGTCAAATACAACATTGGCTCAATACCATTATTTAATTCATAGTCCATAATCAAATTTCACTAATTGACCCAATAATGTCCTTTATAGCTATTGTTTTTCACCTCCACAGGATTCCTCCAGGTCTCATCTTCTACCTAGCTGGCATGCCTCTTAAGGGTCCTTTAGTCCTGGACAGTTGCTCAACTTTTCATTGTCTTTCTTAACCTCGATATTTTTTAAAAGTTGAGACAGTTATTTGGTAGAATAGCCCTCAATTTAGGTTGTCTCCTTACAATGAGATTCAGGTTATATAATTTGGGCGAGATGTTATTTACATCCTTTTCAGTGTACCATATCAGCAACACGTGATGTTGATTATCCCAAATTGTTAATGTCAACTTTGATCAGTGCCTGGTTTCTCTATTGGAAAGTCACTATCTTTCGCTTTGTAATTAATAAGTAATTTTAGTGGAAATACCTTGAGACTCTAAAAATATTCCATTCCTAATCAAACTTTGACTCACGAATTTTAGGTCATTTTGATTTTCTAACTCCAGCACTCCTTCTAACATCTGTTAGCAAGCATTCTACTACAAGAATGAGCCTTTCTTTCTCCACCATTAATTAATTTATTGATTTATATAAGTATGAACTCACAGAATTTTTCATTATTCAATGACTTATAATTCATTATTATCATTTTTATGCTAACACTGCCCCCATACTTGACGAGTAAGAGCCCCATCAAATCGGCTTCTGTTAAATTAGTATATTTTCCCATCACCCCTTGAATACTTCATGGATTTCTGATACAACAATGTATTCTGGGATTATTTTATACTTCTCTGCACCAGCTCTGGAATCAGCATTTACTCCAAAGAGGCCTGATCCCTTTTAGTGGAGATTCACATTTAGAAACTAAGATACAGGCATTAAGTACAATTAAGTAACACACATATATTCATGAGTTTTTTTTTTAATATTTTATTTATTTATTTGAGAGAGAGAGAATGAGAGAGAGCACATGAGAGGGGGAGGGTCAGAGGGAGAAGCAGACTCCCTGCTGAGCAGGGAGCCCGATGCGGGACTCGATCCAGTGACTCCAGGATCATGACCTGAGCCAAAGGCAGTCGCCCAACCAACTGAGCCACCCAGGCGCCCAATGAGTTTTTATTGATACTTCCAATTTCCATTGTTCTTGATATATTCATCAATTTGCTTAGACCTAGAGTTGTAAAAAGTTGAAAAGTGCTTTTCAAAATTGCTGACTCATACCACTAGGTTAAGCAAAACTTTTTTTTTTTTAAGTTAAGCAAGTATTTTTCTAGTTTAAAAATTACACATATGCAGGGCACCTGAGTGGCTCAGTCAGCTAAGCCTCGGACTCTTGATCTCAGCTCAGGTCTTGATCTCAGGGTCCTAAGTGTAAGCCCCACATTGGGCTCCATGCTGGTTGTAGAGCCTACTTAACAACAACAAAACAATTACAAATACACAAATCTTCAGTGTACAACACAATTAGTTGTTACATATAATTACACCCATGTAACCCACACCCTTATCAAAATATAGGTAATTTCCATCTCCAAGAAAGTTCCTGTGAGGGTCAACTTTATCTGTCGATTTTATTAGATCTTAGGGTGTCCAAATGTTTGGCTAAATATTATTTCCAGGTGTGTCTGTGAGGGCATTTTTCAGATGAAATCAGCATTTGAATCAGAGGACTCAGTAAATCAGTTTGCCCTCCCCAGTATGGATGGGCATCACCCAGTCCATTGAGGGCTTGAATGGCAGAGAAAGGAAGAACTCAACCCTTCTTACCTGATAGCTTGAGCTGAGACATCAACCTTCAGCTGCCCTCAGATGTTCCTTGTTCTCAAAGCCTTCTGACCCAGACTAGAATCTACATCATTAGTCCCCCTGGTTCTTGGGCCTTTGGACTCAGACTGAATTATACCACCGGGTTTCCTGGGCCTCCAGCTTGCAGAGGGCAGATAGTGGGACTTCTTAGACTCCATAATTGCATAAGCCAATTCCTTATAATAAATCTCTTCTATTGATTCTGTCTCTCTAAGGAACCCTACACTACAGTTCTCTTTTTCCTCCCCTGTGCCAGAAGCAAGCACTCTTCCTATTCTTTTTTGCCATAAATTGTGTTACTTGTTCATAAAAACGGATTCATGCAGTATGTACTCCTTTATGCCTGGCTTCTTTTGCTTAGCATCACGTCTCCAAGATTTATGAGTATTGTTGTTTAATCAGTGGTGCATTTCTTTTTTATCACTGAGTAATATTCTGTTTTATAAACATAACAAAACTCTAATGAATTTAAGACTATCTGATGACTTTTTGCCAAATCCATTAATTCTCTAGTAACAGCATCATTACTAAAAAAATCATTGGCAAATCTATTTTTTTTTTTCTATCAGAAACACATGAGGGGCACCTGAGTGGCTCATTCGTGAAGTGTCTGCCTTCGGCTCAGGTCGTGATCCCAGGGTCCTGGGATCAAGACCCGCATGGGGCTCCCTGCTCAGCTGGGAGTCTGCTTCTCCCTCTCTCACTCCCCCTGCTTGTGTTCCTTCTCTCGCTCTCTCTCTCTGTCAAATAAATAAAAATAAAATCTTTAAAAAAGAAAAAAGAAATACATGAAAATTCTTAGGGGAAATGTTCCTAATACAAATTCAAGATAATCCTTCAGTGGAAAATGGATCTTAAATATGTGATGACTCAGGGAAAATTATGCCTATGTCATTTGCTACAGTACAGTATGAAAAGAATTGTATTTACAAGCAAAAGACCTAAGTTCTTATCCCAAAACCAGTGCCTACTAGCCATGTGACTAAGAAAGTCATTTCATCTTCCCGAGCCTAAATTGCACTATGTGTAAATAATAGAAATGCCATCATACATAAATATGAAGATCAAATGAGTTTAATAAACTGTAGTGAGCTGTGCAAATATAAATTATGATGTTTGCTGAAATATAGCTATCACAGCAATTTTATGAATTGAGTAACATCCCATTATTTTGCATTCATTTTTCTTTTTTTCCAGCTATACTGAGGTATAATTCACTAATAAAAATTGTATATATATTTTTTAATATTTTTATTTATTTATTATTGAGAGAGAGAGAACGATAGAGAGAGAGCATGAGAGGGAGGAGGGTCAGAGGGAGAAGCAGGCTCCCTGCTGAGCAGGGAGCCCGATGCGGGACTCGATCCTGGGACTCCAGGATCATGACCTGAGCCGAAGGCAGTCGCTTAACCAACTGAGCCACCCAGGCGCCCAAAAATTGTATATGTTTACAGTGAACATGATGGCTTTCTTTTAAGATTTGGGAGAGGGAAAAACAGACTCACCACTGAGCAGGGAGCCCGATGCGGGACTAGATCCCAGGACCCTGAGATCATGACCTGAGCCAAAGGCAGACACTTAACTGATAGCCACATAGGCACCCCAAACATGATGTTTTGATTTATACATACATTGTGAAATGATTACCACTATCAAGCTAATTAACATATCCTTCACCTCACATAATTATCTTCATTTTTGGTGGTGAGAACATGGAAGATCTCTCTTAGCAAGTTTCAAGTATGCGGTATAGTATTACTAACTATATTCATCATACTGTACATTAGATCACCAGAACTTATTCATCTTGTGTAACTGAAACTTTGTATCCTTTGACCAACATCAAAGGAGTCATCTTCCTACCTCCTAAACCCTGGCAACTACTACTCTACCTTGCTTATATGAGTTTGACTTTTTTAGATTCCATCTGTAAGTGAGATTATGTGCATTTGTCTTTCTGTGCCTAGCTTATTTCATTTAGCACAATATCCCCAGGTTCATCCATGTTGTGGCAAATGACAGAATTTTGTTCTCTTTTAAGAATGAATAATATTCCATTGTAGAATATATACCACATTTTCTTTGTCCATTTATCTGTCAATGGAAACTGAGTTTGATTCTGTATCTTACTTATTGTGAATAATCCTGCAGTGAACAGCAAAGTGCAGATATCTCTTAGAGATACTGTTTTCATTTACTTTGGATATACTCCAGAAGAGGGATTTCCGAACCACAGTGTAGTTCTATTTTTAATTTCTGAGGAACCTCCACAGTGTTTTCCATAATGGCTGTACCAGTTTACATTCCCATTAACAGTGTATAAGTGTCCTATTTTCCCCACATCTATGTCAACACTTCTAATCTGCTGTCATTTTGATACCAGACATTCTAACAGGTATGAAGTGCTAGCTCATTGTGGTTTTGATTTGCTATTTCCCTGATGATTCTTTATATTTTGTGGTATCTGTTGTAATATCTTCTTTTTCATTTCTGATTTTTCTTTATTTTTGTCTCTTAGTCTAGCTAAATATTTGTCAATTTTGTTTGTTTTTTTCAAAAAGCCTGCTCTTAGCTCCACTGATCTTTTCTACTGTTTTTCTAGCCTCTATTTCATTTACTTCTGCTTTGATCTTTATTATTTCCTTATTTCTGCTAGATTTGGGCTCAGTTTCTTTTCTTTTTCTAATTCTTTGAAGTGTAAAGTTAGGTTGTTTATTTGTGCTCTTCTTTTTTTCCAGTTTAATGGACAATTGTAAGATATTTAAAGTATACAACATAATGGTTTGCTATATGTACACCTTGTGAAAGTTCATTAGCCCTATCACCATTGCCTCAACATATATACTTAATTTTTTTACGAGAACATTTAAGTTCTTCTCTCAGTAAATTTCAATTATATAATACAGTGTTATCAACTGTAGTCACCATGTTATACTTTAGATCCTTAGACCTTATTCATCTTGTAACAGAGTTTGTACCCTTTTACCAACTTCTATTTCTCCTACCTCCTAGCCCATGGCAACCACTTTTCTACTCTGTTTCTATGAGTTTGACATTTTTTTTAGATTCTACATATAAGTGAGATCATGAAGCATTTGTCTCCCTGTGTCTGGCTTATTTTATTTGGCAAAAAATGTCCTCCAGGTCCATCCATGTTGTTGCAAATGGCAGGATTTCCTTCTTTGTTATAGTTGTATATTACATCATGTATACATAATCACATTTTCTTTTTTCATTCATTCGTCAATGGACATTTAGGTTGTTTCCATGCCTTAGCTATTGTACATATGCTACAATAAACACAGGGATACAGATAACTCTTCAAGAGTGATTTCATTTCCTTTGGATACAGCAGTGGAACTGCTGGACCGCATGGTAGTTCCATTTTAATTTTTTGAGGAAACGCCCTCCATACTGTTTTCCATGCTGACTGCATCGACTTAACTTTCCTACAACAGTGTACAAGGGCTCCCTTTTCTCCACAGCCTTGCCAACACTTGGGATCGCTTATCTTTTTGATGACAACAATTCTAACAAGCATGAGGTAGTATCTCTTTGTGGCTTTTATTTGCATTTTCCTGATGATCAGTGATGTTGAACACCCTTCATTGTACTTGTTGGCCATTCGTATGCCTTTCTTGGAAAATGTCTATTCAATTACTCTGCCCATTTTTAAATTGTTTTGTTGTTGTTGTTATTGAGTCGTATGAGTTCTTTATACATTTTGGATATTAACCTCTTATCAAATATACGGTTGCAAATATTTTCTCCCATTCCACAGGTTACATTTTTATTTTGTTGATGATCCCTTTTGCTGCCCAGAAGCTTTTTAGTGTGATGTAGTCCTACTTGTTTATTTTGTTTTTATTGCCTTTGCTTTTGGTAACAAACCCAAAATGTCATTGCCAAGACCTTACTGCCTACATTTCTTTCTAGGAGTGTTATGGTTTCAGGTCTATGTTCAAATCTTTAATCCATTTTGTGTTGATTTTGTGTACAGTGTAAAATATGGGTCCGGTTTTACCATTAACATTTATTAAAGAGACTATTCTTTCCCCATTGTACATTCTTGGTGCCTTTGTCATGAATTTATTAACCATATATGTAAGGGTTTATTTATTTCTTAGATCTCTATTTTGCTCCACCGATATGTGTTTGTTTTTAGGCCCCTATCATCTTGTGTGTCTTGCTTAATGTTTCAGAGTATACTGACTCAATCAGAATTATAATCTTCAGTGCCAAAATGTCACCCAGAATTTTGAGGTCAGGCCTAAAGATGTCTTTCAAAATAGCAGCAACATTAAGTTCATGCTTCCTGTGTATTTTTTCTTTTATATTTATTTTGGTCACCATCTTCAATTCTCTAGCTCATCTGACATGTTAAACAGATTCTTACCAAGTTACTTCCAGAGGTTATACAATGGTGTTCAGTTATAATCTACATCTAAATCACTTTGAATGTACTATGTTTTGTCTCAATTGATTTCAGTTGATAAAAACTGAAAACAGAAAGGAGATATTAATACAGCCTTCTATGCAAGGTGAAGTAACCTCACATTTCAATCTGAGTAATGAAAATTGGAATTAAGAACCTAAGAAACAGAAGTTTGCCAAACTGCAAAGCAAACATGAATTAGTCTCATTGTCATAACTGTTCTGGAATGATAAGAACATAAAGTTTCAATAAATAGTTTGATTAAAAGCCCTGCTCTGCAGTCTCCAGACAATTAAAAGTGACTTCAGGGGCACCTGGGTGGCTCAGTCAGTTAAGTGTCTGCCTTCAGCTCAGGTCATGATCCCAGAGTCCTGGGATGGAGTCCCACATAGGGCTCCTTGCTCAGTGGGGAGTCTGCTTCTCCCTCTCCTCCCTGCTCATTCTCTCTCTCTCTCTGAAATAAATTTTTTTTTAAAAAGTGACTACAGTCTGCTCATGTTATTCAGTCTCTACTCATTTCCTGCTTTAGAAACCCCATCTCAAAAATCACATGTGTACCAGACCCAATCCTATAAAAATTTTTCTATAACTTCCCTTTTCAAGATCTTGTATTATTTATTGGCAAGATTATTAATAAAAAACCAACCTGTTTTTTGGTAACGATTTTCCCGGTGATCTTTGTAAGGGATTTTATAAGTTCATGAGGCTCCACTGTGACCTATCCAAGACTCTTCTCTTACATAACCCAAGACGACTGATTTGGGACTCTCTTATACTTCCAAGACCATCCCAATTCACTCCTATCAGGGGCCTATCTTAGGCTGCTGTGGTGGATAAATTTCCAGCAAGAGGTATGAATCTGATCTTTATACAGGAAACCCTCTGCTCCAGTCATCTTGTATCCTTAGAATTGGTTCTTCAGAAATATTTTTAGATCTCATTAAAATCAACAACTTGTTTTCCTTGGTGAAAACTGCCTACTATCACTTTTGTCTCCTAATTTGTCATGTCCAAAGAATGTCATTTTCTGTTGTGCATTTACATGAGGAAACTCAAAGGACAGAAGACAGACATACTTCCTACTAAGTCTGTTTCCCAAAACTGTCTTGAAGACGAATGAGGAAAAAGTTCCCATTAGACTGTCTTCCTTCCTACAACAAACATTGCCGTTGAGTCACCCATCAAAACTATTATGAACCCATCTCTGCATTGTCTTGTGTTTGAGGACCCTACTCTTGGGAAGATTGCTTCCCAACAAATTCTGCCTGTCAGAGGCCACTAAATGTTTGGTTGGTGTCTAGAGATGGCCTGATCATCACAATGGGGTGAGGGAGACTCAAGACACGGAATAGTTTCACCAGACACTTTTAATCAACTGTATATATGTTCCCCACAGGTTTTTATAGTAGTAAACCATCTCCTAGAATCATTTGTAGGTTTTTATATGTGCTCACATCCCAGCCTCATTTCATGTACCTATCCCTCTAAATGGCATAACTTTTTTTTTTTTCTTACCAAGGGCAATTTGGAATTAGTAGCCATTTTGTAAAACATTTAATATATCTAACATTGTGTATCTTTGAGGTAAACAAGGAAAGAAAGGTAGTAAGATTCTAAACACCCAATAATTATTTTTTTCTTTTTTCCCCAACTTTATTTGGGAATAATTATATATTATGCACAAATATATATTTACAGTATACAACGTAATGTTGTAATGTTGTAATGATTTGATATACATACACATTGGGGAATGATTACCAAGATCAAAATAATTAACACAGCCACTGTTTTGTGTGTGTGCGTGTGGTAAGAATGCAAAAAGCAAAAAAATAAATAAAAGCAAAAAAATAAAATTAAGTTAAAAAAAGAATGCTTAAGCAACTTTCAAGCATACAATACTGAATTATTAACTACTCAATAATCTTTTTTTTTAAGATTTTATTTATTTATTTGACAGAGAGAGAGAGAGAGAGCATAAGTAGGCAGAGAAGCAGGAAGAGGGAGAGGGAGAAGCAGGCTCCCCGCTGAGCAGGGAGCCTTCCGTGGGGCTCGATCCCAGGACCCTGGGATCATGACCTGAGCCGAAGGCAGCCACTTAACCGACTGAGCCACCCAGACGCCCTCAATAATCAGTTTTTAATTGGTACGCAGAGATCTTTAAAAGAAATACAGAGTTGACATTAGTATCTTTAAAAGTAATTTTAGCAAAGGTTAAAGAGAAAGTCATTTCAATCTTGGGGATACTACTCTCCACAGACCCTTCTCTTTTACTTTATCTTGAACTCCCTTCTCCTTGTCCTTCTGCCACTCCTTCAACCTTTACAAGAATGATTCTCTACAAGGATTCTAAGAATGTTCTTTTCCTCAAGAAGTTCCTTGGAAAAAATGTTCTAATGTCCCTTAAGATTTAATGATCCTAAAATCAGGCTTATGTAGATAGAATTCAACATTTGTCTCAGGCTAAACTTCATGTCATTATCAAAGAATCTTCTAAACCACAGAAAGAGAAAACCAAATACCACTTCTGCCAATTTGACCAGCAGAGACTTGTTATATAAGATGGACTTTCAAGAGACTCTTTTTAGAAGCCTCAGGAAATTCTCCTACCAATGAACTATATATTGCTGACTTAGTCATTTTTATACCTATTCCAGGTAAGCTTCAAACCAAAATTGGAGACTTGGCCTTGGTCAAGAATACCTATAGGATAAAACCAACAGATAATCCATAAAATGTCCATTTTGATATATACAAACTTTGTCCAAATGACCAATTCCCTTAAGGCAGAAGCCAGAAAAAGCAAGAGAAAGAATAAAAGGCATATAGATTAAAAACAAATAAATAAAACATTTCACTTGGCAATTATATAGCCATTTATGTAGAATATTTCATGTAATCTAACCCAAAATTCTATTAGAACTAATAAGTGAGTTTAGCAATGTTATGAAACAAAAGGTCAATATAAAAAAATTGTACTTTCATATGTCAAGAATCATTAAAAATTGAAATAGAAAGCATATCATTTAAAATAGCATCAAAAACAAAAAATAAATAAAAAATAAAACAGCATCAAAAACATAAAATACTTTGGGCTAAATTTAATAATATATATGCTAGACCTATAAAATGAAAGCTATAAAATAATACAGAGAGAAATTAAACAGGAAAATGGAGAATTCCACCATTGTAAAGACTCAGCATTATTATTATGCAACTTCTCCCTAATTCGATCTATGGATACAACGTGAACCCTATCAAAATGCAAGTTTGTTTATTTGTTTGTTTTGTCGAAATAGATCAGCTAATTTCTTTATATTTAATTCAAAGGATCTATAAAATCCAAAATAATTTTGAGAAAGAAAGTAAAATTGGAGGACACTATTTGATTTTAAGTCTTACATAGAGAGAAAGCTACAGCAATCATGTCGGTATGATATTGGCACAATGACAGGCATATAGATCAATGGAACTAAAGAGTCAAGAAATAAACCAAGATATATATGGTCAATTGGTTTTTATCACCGCATTCACCAAGATAATTCAGTGGAGAAAGAATAGTTTTTTCAATAGATGGTGCTATAACTGGATAAATATGGAAAAAAAATGAACTTTGAACTTTCCCTCATATTATGTATGAAAATTAACTCAAAATTAATCATATATACAAATGTAGAAGTGAAAACTATAAAATGTCCCAAATTAGATGTAGCAGAAACTTTTCTGCTGGTATAGGTTACACAAGGATTTCTTTTAATTTTATTTTATTTAAATTCAATTAATTAACATACAGTATACTATTAGTTTCAGAGGTAGGGTTCAGTGATTCATCAGTTGCATATAACACATGGTGCTCATTACATCACATACCCTCTTTAATGTCCATCACCCAGTTATCCCATCCCATACCCACCTCCCCTCCAGCAACCCTCAGTTTGTTTCCTATAGTTAAGAGTCTCTTATGGTTTCTCTCCCTCCCTGTTTTTGTCTTATTTTTCTTTCCTTTCCCCTATGTTCATTTGTTTTGTTTCTTAAATTCCACATATAAGTGAAATCATGTAATTGTCTTTCTCTAATTGACATAAGGATTTCTTAAATAGGACAAAATAGCATAAATACTAAAGAAAAAAACTGATAGCTTGTACTTTTTCAAAATTTAAGACTTCTGTTTTTTGGAAAGCACTGTCAAAGAAATGAAAAGGCAAGCCATAGACTATCATAAAATATTGCAAAACATTTATCTGATAAAGCACTTAATCTAGAATATATATTTTTTAAATCTCAGTTCAATAATATGACAACCAACCCAACAAAAATGAGCAAAAAGTTAAACAGCCACTTCATCAAAGAAGAGATATGAATGACAATTAAGCATGTTAAGATGTTCAACATCATAGGTCTCTAAGGAAATACAAATTCAAACCATGAGATACCACTACATATCCACTAGAAAAACATTTTTTAAAGATTGAAAATATAAAGTTTTGGCAGGGAAGCTAAGCAACTGGCACTCTTCTAGGGAGTTTGGCAATTTTTTATAAAGATAAACATACACTTACCATACAACCCAGCAATCTCACTCTAGGTATTTTTCTGTAAGGCATGGGAACACATTTACCACAAAAATTTGTATACCAATATTCAGAGATACAATTTCTGACTTAGTTGTTTAGATGGCATTTACTTAAAAGATTGAGCAAAGAAAACATCACGTTAGGTATGCAGTAACCATCTTTGTTTAGTCTTTAGAATTCAATCCCTTATCAAAGGCTTAGCACAAATTTTGAGAGAAAGTCTTGGCTTTCTCTAGAGCTGGCCAAATTGCCAAAGAGTAAGAGCTATACAACTTAGCAATGTATGGTATAGAGCAGATGTGCCTTGGGGTCATACATGATTTGGACATGCTGTGGAAAAGGGAAGATTTCTAATGTCTGATGCTCTCACCAAAAATAGGCAGTTAATACAAAAATTATTAGAATCTCTTCAACTATCAGAACAAATATGTGTAATTTAAAGTTCACAGTAGAAAGTACAAACTCTGGAAACATGACTATCCAGTGAAAATTCAATCAAGTCACAAATATTAGCCAAATATGTATTTTTTAATTTTCTAGTTGCCATAATAAAAAAATGGAAAACAAATGTATGATTAATTCTAATAATATATTTTATTTAAACAAATGTGTCCAAAATATTATAATTTTAGCATGTAATCACTATAATATTAATGTTATACTTTGCATGTTTTTTCTTTTTTATTATTATTTAAAGACCAATGTGTATTTCATACTTACAGTACATCTCCATTCAAACTAGCTAAAATCCAAGCGTTCAATAGTCATGTATGGCTAATGCCTACTGTGTTGGACAGCAAAACTCTAGATACCGCTACTAGAAATGCTCTGGCTGATCACTATTCCAAACAAGCCCCCTTAACATAAATTGGCAGATAGGGGACGCTCAATGATTAAGGGATAAATCTATGAGTTCTTCCAAAGAACTTTTTATAAAAGCTGATAATTCAGTCCTAAATTCTGAGAAAAACATTGTGAATGACCTGGATGAATAACCCATATAAGATAAATTTTGTGATGCCAAAACAGTTGATTGTTGGCACCTGATAGTCTCCAATGGGCATTCATGAAAATTCTTCATGAAAATTCACATTGTGAAAGAAAAAAATTGGTCACCATAAAAAAAAAAAAAACTAATGTTGGTGAGTGATGATGTGGCTGGTTCCCAACTAATAATCAACATAATTCTAGAAAAAACATGAATCACTTGGAGATATCTCTACCTACCTTGGCCTTGAATCTTCTTTAAGCTGACTTAGTTAAATATTGTAAGGGGCTAATTCAGTATATTGTCTATATACTGAAGTTAAAGCTGCCTTTCCACAACATCTCTCTTCTTGGCTACTGCACAATCCTCAATCTGAATGTTTGATATTTTGTAAAACTTAGCAGAATGACTACTCTTGAACCTTGTTAGAAAGAATTTTATCAAGTACCGTTGACTACACACATAATCAAACTTCAGTGAGTTGGTATGCAGGTTCATGTTCCACAATCTAAAGTTTAATTCCATTTGGCAACCCAAACTCTTGGGTGACCTCCCAACAAGATGTCCGATAGTCTCCAAATGTATATGACATCATAAAGCAGACAACTTCCACCAGGAATTTGGATCAAGTAGATGGCTTCTTGAAGTCAACATTGTCTGTTCAAAACTCATTTGACACAATTCAGATGACCAGAAACACAGGTAATCATGTTTTAATCTGCATGATCTTTTTTTCTTATTTTCTTTTCTCTTTGCTGGCTTAAGGTTCTTGATGGTTCTGATAAGCTGTAGCTCCTTCACTATTGCTTCCTCAATGTCCCTATTATTATTACTGTTTTTATTATCCTTCATCCAATATCTGGCTATGATTTACTCATGATTTGGCTAAAGGATACAATCGAATCAAAAGTCAAATTATTCCAAATTTTCTCTGGGTACCGTCCAGCATCCTTCAGTACTAGTCCCATCTGAACCATCAACTGGTTTCATGTATATTTGTTTTCAACCACTAGATGGCAAACAGAACACTAAATCAGACAGCCTAGAGTCTAAAGCCACCTATTACATTATACCTAGCATTGTCAGTTTCAATCTCCATCAAAACAAACCTGAGGTGTTATATAGGAACTTAACTTTTTAACTAAACATTCCCAAAATGAGAACTTGGTGAGGAACAGAAATGAATTGTGTATACAAATGTTTCTGTAACTTTCCTTTTTTAGGCATTACTGAAATTCTGTTCTTAATAGCATTCTCTACCATCCCGGAGAGACTGTGAATAAACCCAGCTTATTTATTGACATAGGCTTTGCTGGTGAACTTTATGAGAATTTAGATAAATTATTCTTTTGATTTCCTTTTAGTTTATCTAGCTGGTGTGTGCCTATTATTGGCAGTTTAAAAACAGAATAGTTTTATTTTCTAATTTTTAGAAGATAAAAAGTTACATTTGCTGAAGTTGGTTGTCCTTTGGCCTGAAGTATATCCATCACCACGTCCTCTAGAAATCTACCACCCCCCCACACACACACACGCACACACACACACACAGTATTTTCCATATTGGCAAATCATTCTTCTGCATAGTTAACCCAATTGTTACCAAAATAGTAACCACAGGGAAAAGAGACATTAGAACTCAGTAGTGAAAACTCTCTTCGGAGAACCCAACCGTGAGTAAACTGAATCCATGAAGGCATGAAAATGCCGTAAGACGATAAAGACGGGGAGAAAGTGACGTTCAAGAAAGGTCTGAATATCTGACTCCTTTGTTAGGCAAGCCCTGCTTTGCTGTTCTGAGACTACACAGTTTACCTAATTTACCACGCAAAGCCATTTATAAATAGATCAAACACAAGCTACAAAAGGAAGCTAAATCATCCACCACTCCTTTAGAGGCCTACTCTACCTAAAAACAAACATCATTGAATTTCAGTTTAGTGTAGCAGAAAGTGGAAATAACAGAGAGTCATCATGAGCCTGGCACTGCCTACTGACACAGAGATCTGGTGCCAAGTTGCTGAGTGATTTCAATATCAGCGTTGAATAATCATTTTCATCATTCATTTTAAATGAACAATGACATGTCATTAATTAGTATTAATCAGGAAATTACCACATAAGCACAGAGAATGGTGGTCCACACATGGCTCATTAGGCTTATATAGCTCAAGACATGAACTGGAATTTCAGACTCACTATTTACAGAATTTTATAGAAATAACTCATTTCAAGTATTTCTAGCATAATAGGAAAGGTTAAAAATACACTTTAAGTAAATCTTCTTAAAGTAATGAAATGTTACTTTTAGCCAATAACGTTGACTGTTTGTTTTTCTAAAGGAGAAAGAAATACACTTTTCTTAGCAAAAGGACTATATAGATCAAAGAATAAATGTCACATATGAAAAAGAAATCCTATCAATAAATGAATATCTCTATGTTATTTTATAAACTGTATTTCTCATATTTGTAGAAGGCAGAGCAGGATAATATATAATAAACAGTTAATTCAGAACTGCAAATTAACAATTAATTTGATCCCTTTAACTGATTTTAAAAAGAAATATTGCCAAATAAGAATAACAAAAACATGTCTATTTCTATATTTTCTGTGCATCTGAGGTCTTTGGCAGACATTGTCTTGAAAGTAAATGAAGTGAGCTTGCCATTTCAAGGAAAACAGCTGATACTTAGTGTAAAAATTTAAGCACCATGCATGCTAACGTGCATGGGTAAAAGATCTATTCAAAAGCAAGAAGAGCCGATCGATTTTAATGTCTCAGGGTATATAAAGTTCTTTGATATGCTTTTTTTTTTATTTTATTTTATTATGTTATGTTAGTCACCATACATTACATCATTAGTTTTTGATGTAGGGTTATATGATTCATTGTTTGCGTATAACACCCAGCGCTCCATGCAGTACGTGCCCTCTTTAATACCCATCACCAGGCTAACCCATCCCCCCACCCCTCTCCCCTCTAGAACCCTCAGTTTGTTTCTCAGAGTCCATAGTCTCTTATGGTTCGTCTCCCCCTGCGATTTCCCCCCTTTCATTTTTCCCTTCCTACTATCTTCTTTTTTTTTTTTTTAAACATATAATGTATTATTTGTTTCAAAGGTACAGGTCTGTGATTCATCAGTCTTAACACAATTCACAGCACTAACCATATTCCTCATACCAGTGAGATCATATGATACTTGTCTTTCTCTGATTGACTTATTTAGCTTAGCATAATACCCTCTAGTTCCATCCGCATCATTGCAAATGGCAAGATTTCGGGGTTTTTTGATGGCTGTGATATAGTGTCTGATTGCATATTGCAACCAACCTTCAAGAAACAAGCAGTCCCAAGTCGTGGTTGCAGCACTAAGAAAAGGTGTTGAAAATAATCCCAACTTTTTCAACTCTGTACAGACTTTGTTCATATATTTCAATGGAAACAACATATTGCAACAGATTAATGAGACTCCACATGTCTTATTTTTCACCAGCCATTAAATAAATTTGTAAAACTGCAAAACAATGTTGCTCTCCTTGTGGCAGGCCAAATTCTTGAACAGCCCCAAGATTCCTGTCCCCTGGTGTAATGCCCATTAGAGTCCCCTCCCCCTGAGTGTGGGCAGGACCAGTGAATATAGAGGCATGGTCACTCTTGATTAGGTTACATTATATGAGAAAGGTGATGGGCTAGTGATGCCCCTTGTTGTTACATTATGTAAGACTCACGGTAGACTGAAGAGAGTCTCTCTGCTAGCTTTGTAAAAGTCAACTGCTGTATTATGAGAGAATATACATACAATATGATTCCATTTCCACAAGTTCAAAAATAGGTGAAACCAATCTATAGAATTAAAAATTACAGTAATCGTTATCCTTACAGGGGCAGGGAAAACAGTGATGGGAAGGGGGCATGAGGAAAACATCTGGGATGCTGGTAATGTTCCATTTCTTGTTCTAAATGCTGATTACATTCGGTTGTAATTTACAAAGCTTCAAGAAGCTATACTAATTGTGATTAGTGTCCTTTGATGTACGTATGTTTTATATCAATAAACAAGCATGCTTTACCACCCTCTTCAAAAACCAACAATACTACATGGAACAAAGTGTGTTCGATTTCTATTGCTATGTAATAAATTACCACAAATTAGGAGCTTAAAATAACATATACTTTCATCTCACAGTTCCTTTGGATCAGAAGTCTGGACACAGCTTAGCTGAGTCCTCTGCTCAGGGGTCTACCAGGGCTATCATCAAGGTATCAGCTAAGATGGATTCTTTTCCGGAGCTCAGAATCCTCTTCCAAACTCAAGAGGTTGTTGATAGTATTTATTTCCTTCTGACTGGATGACTAATGTTCTTAGCTCCTAGAGGCCACCCTCAGGGCCCTGCTATGTGGCTCTCTCCATAGGCGGGCTCATAGTACCAGAGTTTGCTTCTTCAAGGCCAACAGGAGAGTCTCTTCTTCTGAGACTACATCTTATATAATGTGACCAAATCAAGGGAATGACATCCCATCAAATTTTTCATATTCTATTGGTTAGAAACAAATCACAGTTTCTGCCTGTACTCAGGGAGAAGAGAATATAATAAAGAGGAAGGAATTCTTGGAGGTCACTCTAGAGTCTGTCCACTACACAGAGTATCAATGACTGCTGGGGTTTTTGTTTTGTTTTGTTTTTCTTTTTTAAAAAAGACTATTCTTTATGTAGCATCTCTCCAAGCCCAGAAAATTTCACTTTGAAGATTTCTAAAAATTAATTTCTCTCTTGAAAAGCTTTAGGAAGTCCTTTAGAAAATTTCATTATAGCTGAGTATGTATCAAATGATGACTAGTTTTTAGAATAATAAGTATTAAAATCAGCATACCCCTGCTGTGTTAATCAGAGACTTCTGGGTTGTTAAATTAGCATAAATTATATGAGTAAGTATTTTTCCTGGTCTTTTTGATTCTCACCTTTGGAGATTCTATAAATTTTTCTTTAACAGGTACTTATTTTATAAGATAGAGTATGAATAAATGCTTCTGCATGTGATATCACAGATAATAAAATATACCAATAAGACCATTAACTAAAGGGCTCCTAACAGTGTCTATTCAGTGTTTGGAAAGTAATCCAACAATAAATTATTTTTTAATGTCTGATTCAGTTAATTAAATTATGAAAACAGTTCAATTTCAAGTGTTAAATATATATATATATATATTTTTAAAGATTTTATTTATTTATTTGAGAGAGAGAGAATGAGAGAGAGCAAGCACATGAGAGGGGGGAGGGTCCGAGGGAGAAGCAGACCCCCCGCCGAGCAGGGAGCCCGATGCGGGACTCGATCCCGGGACTCCAGGATCATGACCTGAGCCAAAGGCAGTCGCTCAACCAACTGAGCCACCCAGGCGCCCTCAAGTGTTAAATATATTTAAAAGAATCCCACCCAGACTTGAATTAATTTCAAAGCACTTGCCTTCTGAAATATAAGGCAATCAATTGTTCTGCACAATGGTATTTCCTGGGAACATACAGACCTCAAGATTTAAAAAAGAAGGAAACAATATGTGGCAATGACAAGCAATCAATGGAAGAGAAAACTGAGTTATTCAACAGAAATTAAGATATGAAAAGTTTATTATTTTGCCACTACTCCTAACTCTGTTCTTCTTATATCTCACTTTCTCCCTCACTTTCTCATTAGTTTTCAATATACTTTTTGTTTATTGCCCTATCTTTGGAACCTAGAAGAGTGAATATCTGTACATACTAAGCACTCAAAAATTATTTGTTGAATAGATGAACTTATGAATGAATAGACGTATTCTCTTTCTAGAAGTTCTAACTTTTTATTGCCTAATCCTTTCCAAGTTTTTATTCTTTGTGCCCTCACATGGGCTATCTCAGCTTAAAAATCTGAAGAATAACTATGAAAAATGCAAAGAACTTTCCATTGATTTAATGAAGAAGGCAAAGAATTAAGACGTAGATGTAGATAGAAAGATTCTCTGGCTCAGCCTGCAGGAGAGGTAAGCCCTGAATAAAGAATAAAGCCCTGAAAGCATCAGGGAGAGATGAAATTCAATACCATTTTAGGTGGAATAGAGGGTTTGAAAGAGCCTCTGTTTTTACATTACTCTGGGCTGCTGGTTCGGTTTCTCCCGCTAATGCCGCGTGGCAGGTGTGCGAGCCCCACTTTCAAGTCTGATATTTCACAAGATCAACTGGCATTTAAGCTCCTTAGGCTCTCCTCAGGAGTCATTCAATGAATGAAGAGCTTTTGGATCGCTATGATTCTTCAAAGGTCAAGTCGTAAACATTTAACAGATATGTGATGATTAAAAGGACTATTTACCATAGATGGTTTAGCCTAAAAAAAATTTTTTTTAAGTTGATTACAACTCTTAAGAACAAAACAAGATAATGCTGCAACAATCTGCCCAGACTGAGTTATTTTAGAGTTTTGTGGTAACAGCAGGCTCTTATTTTAAATACCTGAATTCACATAAGACACAATTGTTTTGATGTACTTTAAATATTTTTGTCTAAGTTCATATTATCACTATTATATTTTGAGCATATGTTGGGAATACTAAGTATGAGGGGCTGTTTATAGATGTATTTTTTATAACAGCCTAGCTTTTTTACAGCAGCTTTATTAGTAAATAGTTTCTGAGAGATTTGATTTTATTTTAACCACCTGATCTAATAGGTATAAAGTTCAGTTATTGAGTTCAGAATTCTCAGAAGGAAAAAGGTCCTCTGCTTATTAGAAATGATAAATACTAGTTAAAAGTGGATGTCAATGGTAACATAATCAGATAAAATGACAGTACTGGAGTTTTCAAGCAAAACTGTCACTCATTAGGGCTTCAACAATTTGGGGAGGTTAGCCCTAGAGAAAAATTACTAATGGTCACTGGCAGACAGAACCTTCTGACTGGATCTGAGTCGATAGCTATTTAGAAAGTATCATCTTAGATGTCCTAGGATAAACCCAAACGAAACTCAAGACTGCTGAATCACATGTAAACTTTAGGAAGCAGCTTCTGCTGTTGACTTTTGTTTTCAGTCATAAGCAATTTTGAGAAAAAAAAGCTTTGCCAGGAGAACTGTTTCTTGGTTAGATCATCATATTCATTCATTCGGCATGTATTCACCACATACTGCATACCAGGAACTGAGAGAAATGTGAAGAAAGTATTCCTGAATTCCCAGAGAGTTATAAATAAAATAATCAAGATAGAAGGCAAAATATACATCTGATACACTACAATGACACAAAATACAAATTAAAGAAGAAGATATCAAAGAACAGAGAATAAGGAAATTTAAACAAGAGGACTGCAGGAGGGAAAAAAAAGAGAAAATGTATCTGGATAGGAAAGTATCAGAAACAAAAATTCTTACAAAAAGAGAAAAAACTGTAGAAAGGAGAGATAAAATCCCTGAGCAATATAATCATTTGCATGTATAGAAATACTCAATTATCCAACTAAGCATGTCAACTTTTAGCCAAAGATCTGGCCTGGAAAAGATTAATAAATAATAATCTGGGAATATGACCTTCTTACCCATTTAAGACAACTTCACATTTTGACTGAATGTATTCAATCCAACAGCTAGCTAAGTTAAAGAACTGATTTTACTAGTTTCAGTGATTGTTTTTTATAGTTAATGGATTAGGCATATTAAATCAGCAATATCAAAAACTGTATCATCTTAGTATAACAGAGACTTCTTTTATAGTGACTATATTAGTACAGAATCAGAATAAAGAATTATAAAACATAAACCACTTGACGCTCTTTGAACAAAAAAATAAGCAAATTTAGTGGTGGAATTTAAAATGTGCCTATATAAAACATTTTTATTAATGTCTTTTACTGGCTTAAATTTAAGAACAAAAAAGTGTGTGTCAATTGTTTCTATGTAAAAAACTTCAGCCTCCCAGTGGCATACATGGATGTCTATTTTCATGCTCATACATTCTTCAGATCATCAAAAGTTCCAGTGAGCTAGACTGGTCTCAGCTGGGACAGGCTGGACTCCAGGCTTTTTGGGGGGGTGAAATCTGCTCAACATGTTTCACACCCTGAGGACCAGGCTGATGATACAGCAACTATCTGGAGCATGGAATCTTCATGGCAATTATAGGAGAGAAAAGGGTGAATGGGAAAAAAGTGATGCCTCTTGCTATCTCTACTAAAACTCAGCACAGTATAACTTCTACCCACATTCCATTAGCCAAGCAAACCACAGGGCCAAGAGGGCAAGGAGAGTATATTCTGTGCACAGATGAAAGCATTGCATTGCTACAGGAGAAAGGACAGATATAATTCTATGAAGAGATGGAGTAAGAGCCTGAGAAACTCTAATCCAACCTATTACAAGGTGAGATTTGTATAACATTTGCTAACTTACATTGTTTCTGCTTTTTATTGGACTTACAGGAAAACAGATTTGAGATGGGTTCCCGTGGACAAAACTCAGGATCAGAGGCACTCATCATCAAGACTGTTAGGTGAATTTTAAGAAGACAAACCCTTTGAGATGTGGAAAAACTCTGGCACTGATACCATTTAGGAATACTGAGCATAATCACTGATTTCTCCTCCAAATATCTTTGTTGGTGCTGGAATTAGCTCAACCATAATAAACCAGTTTCTGTATGTTAGGAGAATGAATGAGATGAATTATATCAATGGCTGATTGGGCTTGGTTTTGTTAAAAAAGGGTATGGGTAAGAACATATAAACTGTTCTGGATTATATTATGACCTATAAATGTTACTTCTTTTAAATTTTTTTATTGTTTACTCTAAAGTGTGAAATACACATTTTTAACTAATCTAAGTCCACCTTCAAATGACACTATACTGCTTCACGTGTAATGCAAGTACTTTATACCAGAGTATTTCCAATTATCCACCCCTCCCCCATCCCTTATGACATTTCTGTCACTCACTTCACTTATCCATATGCTATAATCTCCCAGTGCATTGTTACTATTATTAAACAGTTATCTTTTAGGTCAATTAAGAATAACAAAAGTACAGGATTTATTCTGCCTTTCTTTATTCCTTCTCAAAATTCTTCCTTTCGTTATGTAGATATGAGTTTCTGACCTATATCATTTTCCTTTTCCCAAAATAACTTATTTTGAAGTTCTTATAGGGTAAGTCTGCTGGTGATGAATTCCTTCAGTTTGGGGTTTTCTAAAAAAAGTTTCTCTTTCACTTTTGAAGGATAAGAAAATATAGAATCCTAAGCTGATTTTTTTTTTCTTTCAACATTTTAGTTCATTCCACTCTCGACTTGCTTGCATGGCTTCTGATGTAAGTCTGTTGTAATTCTTTTCTTTTTTCCTCTACAGGTAAGGGGTTTTTTTCCTCTGGCTGCTTTTAAAGTTTTCTCTTTGTCTCTGATTTTCTGCAATTTGAATATGATCTGCCTCAGAGTAGATTTTTTGTCCTTAACCTGCTTGGCTAATTAGATCTGTATGCAGTATCTTCCTACCAATAAAATACTTGAAAACCTATAGAAATTAACATCACGGGATCCTGGATGGCTCAGTCGGTTAAGCATCAGCCTTTGGCTCAGGTCATGATCCCAGGGGCCTGGGATCAAGTCCTGCATCGGGTTCTCTGCTCAGCAGAGAGCCTGCTGCTCCCCCTGCTTGTGCCCTCTCTCTCTCTGACAAATAAATGAATAAAATTTTTAAAAAGAGGAAAAAAAAAGAAATTAACATCACAAAATGAGATTGTGACTTCCAAAATGTGTTGAACTTGATCCAACATCTCTCCGTTCTACATCTTTTGACCAAACAGTACAGTACTTTTTTTCATTGAATCTCTGCAATTGTGTTTCTGAGTGTGTAGTCCAGAACCAGTGGCATGATCAGGTGGGACATCTGGTACCTAGACATGTAAATCAGAATCTCTGGGGGTAGCTCCAGGAACCTATGTTTTAAAAACTCGGTGTGTAATGATTACAAACACTACCATCATTCTATATCATTGATTGTCAAGGTGTGGTCCTGAACCAGCTTGTTTTAATAAGTCCTTCATGTGATTCTTATACATGCTAAAGTTTCAGAAGCATTGCTCTGTACTATGGAAATAATAATAATAATAAATATGTATTTAGCTTTTACAAAGGTGACCTTCATTTCCCAAAGAATCTCAAAGCTATAATAGATCTTGCTACTTTTCTACAAATCATTTCAAATTATCAGAGTGGTAACTCAATAAATTTGAGGTGAATAATCAATAATATATTTAATTTGTTGCTCAATTGTTTTTCCTGCTTCCATCAAAATGACTATTTGTAAAAGGTGATATCTCTGGCTTTATGTTCTATATTTCAATGTATTATTTACTGCCAATTTACAGAAATGTTAACTATTTGACCACAAAAGGAAACAAATGTTTCTCAAATACATTCTGTATAAATTATCTTTGGGGGAGGGAAGTCCAAAGCGAAGTAAGTGAATATCAATTTTTTTAGTCTCTTATCCTAAAATATAAATTTCAATAGCTTCCAGTTTTTAAAATGTTCAAGAAAATATTATGCATTGCAAAAGAGTTTCCCTGTATCTCACCTTACGTTTATCTCAGTGTACTTATACCTATATAATATCACTACCTATGAATCTTTAAAAGGGCAAACTACTTCTTTAGGTATTGTAAGTATTTAAGCTCTTAACTATTTAATAAGCAGGCTCCATATAAATAAAGTACTTAATGACATAACAGATGAGTTTAAATGAGCTATAAAAAATGTATACGACATAATAGTTTTTAGTAATTTTGTTAAATCCCAGCTTCAAACTTTTTTTTAACTTAATGAATGAGGAAATCATTTGATTGAAGTAGTACAGTACTATATCAAACATGGAAAAAACACAGAAATTATGATTGTATTCTTTTTGGTAGTTCTCTCATTCAAAATTGGTATGTGAGTTCATGTGTTATTATCTGAAATATTAAATAATTTATGTGAAGCCGTCTTCCCTGACCTATATTCAAAGATAAAGAGACCATTATAAAATTATAACTAGGAATGCCTGGGTGGCTCAGGCAGTTAAGCGTCTGCCTTCAGCTCAGGTCATGATCTCAGGGTCCTAGGATCAAGTCCCACATCGGACTCCCGGCTCAGTGGGGAGTCTGCTTCTACCTCTGCCTCTCCTCCTCCCCCTGCTTGTGCTCTCTCCCTCGCTTGCTCTCTCTCTGACAATAAATAAAATCTTTTAAAAAAAATTATAACTATCCTATTGGGTAACTTTTTGAAACAACACTATTACTTTATTTATTCATCTAGTAGTGATGTACATTATTTAAACAAAAATCTGAATACACTGTGAGCTTATGGCTTTATCATTTCAATGTATTTCACAGATCAAGGGCCATTTATTGAGCACATCACAAACTCAAAACTGTGAAAATGACCCTTAAACAAGTTTGATAAATAAGAAAAATTAAATTTTAAATTTTAACCTATAAGCTGACAGAGAGTTATTATCCAAGGATGTCTATCTACCCTTTGAAATAGTAAAATTCTCTAAAATAAATTTAAATTACAAAGTATCAACAACAGAAAGAACACATGGAAAAACTGAATTATATTAATGTAACAAAAACAATATGCATTTTTCTTTTTTTTCTAAAGATTTTATTTATTTGTTTGACAGAGAGAGACACAGCGAGAGAGGGAACACAAGCAGGGGGAGTGGAGGAGGGAGAAGGAGGCTTCCTGCAAAGCAGGACCGTGATTCTGGGCTCAGTCCCAGGACCCCAGGATCATGACCTGAGCCGAAGGCAGATGCTTAATGACTAAGCCACCCAGGCGCCCCACAATATGGATTTTTCTTTTAGGTTTTGAAATATATCAACACTTTAGGGTGAAATTTTATGTATGTTAGTCCTATCAAATAATGTGAGCATGTAGTCCTTTTACTTTGAATTTCTCAATTACCATCTACTTGTCCTACTGCAATATATAAAATGCACCCAGGGCAGCCTGCATTATAAACTAGGAGACATATGGGGTGCCTGGGTGGCTCAGTCGGTTGGGCATCTGCCTTCGGCTCAGGTCATGATCCCAGGGTTCTAGGATTGAGCCCCGCATGGGGCTCCCTGCTCAGCGGGGAGCCTGCTTCTCCCTCTCTCTCTGCCTGCCACTCTGCCTACTTGTGTGCTCTCTCTCTGTCAAATAAATAAATAAAATCTTTAAAAAAATAAAATAAATAAAATAAACTAGGAGACAAAAGTCCATACTATACACTGTAACATTACACTGATCACTTCTCTAGAGGAATTTTTCTGACTTCTATAAAATATTGCAGAGCCAAGATTCTAATATTATAACCAGGGCAAGAGATCTATGCTCTAGAAGCAATTCATACAGGGGTGCTTGGGTGGCTCAGTCAGTTAAGCATTCAACTCTTGGTTTTGGCTCATGTCATGATCTCCAGGTTGTAAAATCAAGCCCTGCATTGAGCTCTGTACTCAGCAAGGAGTCTGCTTGTGATCCTCTCCCTCTCCCCCTCCCCCACTCACTCCCATGCTCTCTTTCTCTCTCAGTCTCTCTCCTCTCTCTCCCCCCCAAAAATAAATAAATAAAATATTTTTTAAAAAGCATTTAGACACAATTAGTACATTTCTAGATGGTAGTTTTACATAATAAAATCTCATGCAAGTTTTTAAATAATATTTTAAAAGTTGACACTTATGTTTTATTTTTCAAAGCATGTGCAAAATCTCTTTAGATTATTTGGTGGGAGAAGAAGGAGTTGATATTTTTGGCATCAGTCCTGAATTCTATACATAAAAATCTTGTACCCTTTCATTTAAGTACTTCAGTATTAGAAGAAGACAGAAAGACATATTATGGTTTCAATATTCTTTTCTCTTTTCTCCCCATTAACATCAGACAGAGATTCTGTGCTAAGGAAGAGATAACTTCTGTTGAAGAGGCAGAAGACAAGGCCAAACAAACCCTGAACAAGTTAGATAAATCCCTTGAGGATTATCATTCACTTAGGAAGCTTGTAGAAAAAACAAAAACAAAAAACAAATTTTAAAAAATAGATAAAAGTTACTAGAGATGAGATTTAAAAAAAAAAAATCTAGCCTCTGTAATAGAATATTCATTTTGCTTACAAACAAATCATGTCTTTGGCAGTCAAATTTGAATGAAAGACATACTCAGGTTTAAAAAAAAGTAAATTTTCCATTTTGCTATATTGTAAAGGAAACTAAGGCTGAATAAAGATCAGGGGAAGCCATATTTGATTAGCATGAAATAATATCTATTAAATATCCTTCCATGAAAAATACAGATATATGTCTCCCACTTCTACCTCCTATTTTGTTAAACATATTACAATTTCTATATTGTCAAAATTTAGAATTTTATACTTTTTGTTAACGTCATAATTTCCCCAGTTTAATGTATTTAAATGATGTAATTCTTACTACCATTGTCTTTCTTTACATGTTTAAATTCATCTCCTGATATGCTAGATTTCGTTTTCTTTCTCTTCTAATTTTTTTTTTTTTTTGAAAAAAAGAAAGAGTGTGAGTGCATGCGTGCCAGAGAGTGGGGGGCAGGCAGAGGGAGAGCAAGAATCTTTTTTTTTTTTTTTTTTTTTTTAAAGATTTTATTTATTTATTCATGAGAGACAGAGAGAGAGAGAGAGAGAGGCAGAGGGAGAAGCAGGCTCCCAAGGATCAGGGAGCCTGATGTGGGACTCGATCCCAGGACCCCGGGATCATGACCTGAGCCGAAGGCAGACGCTTAACCATCTGAGCCACCCAGGTGCCCCGGGAGAGCAAGAATCTTAAGCAGGCTCTGGCTGGATTTCACGACCCTGAGATCATGACTTGAGTTGAAATCAAGAGTTGGATGCTCAACCAACTGAGCCACCCAGGTGCCCCTTGTTTTGTTTTTTTTTTAAAGAAGGACTTGTGTTGTTATAGTTTCTGAATTCTTACATTTTGAAAATGTTTGCTACTTCAAAGATGAAAAAGTTCTTAGAGCACTTTCTTTTGCTAAGGATTTTACAGCCATGCTCTATAGATGGGATATATAAAGGACACAGCCAGCTTCACTTATTTTACTAGCAATGGTAGCTAATTAGCTACCATATATTTTCCCCAAATGTATATGGTATTTTTCCTCTATCTTTAACACAGTAATGTTACCAAGACATGTTTCAGTATAGAAAATGTTTAGTCAACTGGTAAAATTCCAGATCAATTATTATCTGGAGAAAATTGCATATCACCAACTTAATTTTTTTTTTTTTTTTTGAGTAATGCTATACACTGGGCAAAATGCTATATGGGGTTTCACGGGTAAGTTACATCAACTAGGTGCTTTGGGGCTGGCTATTTAACATATTGTATATGATCTTATGGTTCTATTCAGTTTCCCATAATACAGCTTTCCTCACTGGACTAATAACCTATCTTTTAAAGAGTCCAATTAATATGGTTCAATCACAAGATGGAAACAAGGAAAAGTTTAGGCTTTTATTGCCATAAAAGAAAAAAAAAAGAACGGTGAATACTTTTAATTCAAACTTTTTTCTGTTTTCCAAGGTTTTTGTACTGGCCAAATACTTAATCAAAAATCAGCATCTATGTGCCTATGGAATTATATACCAAATATTTTGTAGGGTAATTTATACAAACTCAGGTGGTACCCATAGTATATGTGTATCTATAAAACATTAATGAAACATGTGAGTTGCCCAAACTCTTATTTTCTAATTTTGGTACATTTCCGTTTATTGCTAGTCGTTTGCTTTCACCATCCTCTTTTCCTATCTCACTGACTTCCTGCAGAAAACATAAGAGAATTGGTGTCTTTTATTCTTTTAAAAGAACCACCATCTTCTTCCCTACTTGTATTACTCACACCACCCATCACCTGCAAAATCACCACAGAATTTTAACTAAAATTTTATTTAATGCAAGCATAAAATCATAACCTACTGGTAGCAAATTCTATGTGATTCAAATAGTGTCACCTTCAAAAGTTATTACATGAGGCTGACAGACAATGAAAGAAAGCCTATGTACAGGGATCACATGCAGGGTGTATGTAATTTCGTATGTACATAATTTTATATATTTTAAAAATCTCCGTATCTTTTCTCCTACCTTTTCCCCCATAAGGTTATATATGCTCTATAGCCCTCTACTATAAAATGGAGAAAAAGAACACAAAGTTTCAGGAAGTTGTCTATATATCACTTTAGTTTCTTTTGAGGAGTAAATGTCTTAGATATCTTTTTTGCAGTTTTATCTCCCTCTAAATCTTACTTGCTACTCTTTACTCAAGAGGTCAGTGTATAGTCAAATCTTCTTTGCTACATGAAAAACTAATGATGTACTATATGCTGGCTATCTGAACATAAAAGAAAATAAAAGAAATACAATTTTAATGGGTATCCATGGAGTTTTGTAGAGCAAAACTTAATTTAAAAATATACCATGAAGGCTTGCTACAACCCATCATCCAGTTTCATTCTTCATCTATCTGCTCGCTATTGTAAATGAAGTTCTGGTATAAGCTGTAAAGTTATTTTTATTTTCTTATTTTTGGCCCCAGGATCTAATAACATCATTAAAAAGAAGAACAAAAGACACATCCACTAAAATGCTGAAATTAAAAAGACTGATAACCCCAAATGTTGGTGAGGATGTGGAACAGAATTCTCATATATTGTTGGTGGGGGTATAAAATGGAAATCAATTTGAATAAACATCTGGCAATTTTTATAAAACTAAAGGTACATTTACTATTTTACCTAGCAATTCCACTCCTGGGTGCTTACATAAGAGAAATAAAAAGATTTGTAAATCAATGTTTATAGTAGCTTTACCCAGAATAGCCCCAAATGTAAATAGCCCCGGTGATTATCAATGGGAGCATAGAAAACAAATTATGGCCTATCTCTATATCAGAATACTATCCAGCACTTAAAAGGAACAAACTACTGATTTATGAAAAAAAAACTGAGTGAATCTTAAAAACGCTGTGCTAAATAAAATAAGGCTCACCATCCCCCCTCCAAAAAAAATTTCATTTGCTACAATCTGAGAGTAGTGTTTCTCAAACAGGAAAAGTATACATAGGAAAAAAAGTATGCAGAGAAAAAAATATGAAGGAAAAAAATTATATAAACTCAAAAGTATTTTCACAAAATCCCTAGAATGGCTTCCAAAGAAAGGTCCTTTCTCAAAGTTAGTTTGAAAATGAGACGAAGAGATTTCTCTTAAATTGCAAATAATCAAACCACCACCTGACGGAGCTATTTTTTCCTGGAATAAAATTGTTAAGCTCTCAGCCACTTTATGTGTGCAATCTCTGTCAACTCTTTGGTGTTAGTTTTGTAACCTACAATAAGGCTTTTAGCAAGCACAATTTGAAAAAACATGTGGAAATTGTAAAAAATGAAATGCAGAAGTTCTTTATATTAGAACCACAGAGAATAGAAAGGTTCAGGGAAAAGGGAAAAAGACACAGTTGCAGGAAAATACAAATGGTAACAAACAGTCTTGGAGTATTCAAAAAATAGATTTTCTATTTTGACACTAACACCAAATAGTGAGAAATTTTTGATTCTCAAAGAAAATGTCATAAAGCCTCATTCAAGTACAGAATAAGGGATGAGAGGAGAGAGAACAGAAACTGAGCTGAAGTTCAATTGAAAAAGGAGCTTTATATACCTTTGTTTTTCATTTATCACCTTAGAATATCTACTATTCTTTGGGAATTTAAATTCTCATACTATATTACGTTTTAATACAACATCTTCTGGATTTTCTGGATTAATGTGCTTGAAGAAAGCAGTAAGAACCTAACTGTGCTAACTAAATACATTTGGCGTATTTCTCTTGGCTTGAGTAGGAGAACAAATAAACTCAGCTAAAACAAGAGATAATTAAACACTTAGTCACCATTTGGTAACTCAATGTGTCCAATTAAATGGATTGTCATTCAAGTAAAGCAGGTAGTATCTTGTTTAACCAGCATTAAGGGAGTTCCTATTCCATAGGATGTTCTCGGACATTGTGTCCCTTATGGGAAAACCACCACAAATTTTGTACACATAATTGCCTTTTGAATTTTGCAGTTAAGAGGCTAATGCATATTTTGTTTCTCCTCTTAGAAGTTTTCCTGGAAGTTACTCACTTTATCTTCCCCATATTTTTGTAAAATTAGGCTGGACTGTTTTCTGCTATTCAGTCGCCTCAAGGTGCTGTGTTTCATATGGTTTAGCATGGGGTTTATCTGGTATTGGTTATTACTAAAAATATAAAATATCAAAAATCATCAAATCATGTATAACTCACACTGGCTAAATAGTAATTTCAAAAAAAAAAAAATGACCAAAAGGGGAAACCATAAATAAATAGTAAAATTAAATATTCTCCTTTTCATATACTTCAATTATTATCTATCACTACTTAATTTAGATCAGATAATCCCTTAATCAGGTATAAAATGAAAATTTACCCCAAATCTTTCATTGGACTCCAACATTTCTAAGCTCTATTCTTTCTGCCGGCACTTCACCTCTAAGTGTCTAAGTGGAAAAGTCTGACACCTTAGTAGTCCATTTTATTTATTCTACCTGATTAATCTGCTGATGGAGGTTTATCTAAAGTAAGGCATTTATCTGTGGTCTTATTGTTTCCATTTAGCTATGAAGTGCTTCAGGCCTTTTTATCCTTTTGATGAAGGGTAGTTGCTTCTTTCTTTCCTTTACTCAGTTCCTACTCCCACAAAACACAAAAAGGCCAGAGACCTTACAGGTTGCATTTAGTCTAGGATGAGATTTATGCCCTTCACCATCTTCTAGACATTCACACCCCCCTCATTTGGAGCTTATTGCTCACAGCCTTCACTAATTACTTTGTACAAAATTGCTGAAGATAATAACTTAATGAACCCAGCCATTCTTAACCACTTAAAGGAGCTTTGCCTTTATCTTCTTACA
Source organism: Neomonachus schauinslandi (assembly GCF_002201575.2). NCBI lineage: Eukaryota > Metazoa > Chordata > Mammalia > Carnivora > Phocidae > Neomonachus > Neomonachus schauinslandi. The sequence goes on from NC_058405.1 coordinate 153,717,648, forward strand.
AATATCTGAATAGGTTCAGAAGAATTTAAATAAAAATATAAAATGTTACCCTTGCCCAATATGTCAAATTAAAAATCTACTGACAGCATTTAAACTACTTAAAAATAATTTGTCTTTTCATATATTTTCATTATTTATACAGAATAGGTAATAAGTAATACATTTATTTTTTAATTGGCTGCTTGAAATTCAGTTTTTCAAGTATCTCCACCCGCCCTGCTTCCCCAAGTGCTATTAATCTTCTCTCCTGTAGGCACCAACTCTTCCGACTCCACAACTCTCATTCCCAAGGTAGGGCTCACTCCGGTACCATATGCTAGTGTGCATGTTGAATGACAGATGAGGCAAGACAATGCTTTCTATTTGGGAATTCTACCTCTTCCCAGTAAATTGCACAGCATTCGGATAGTCCATTGTACCAAGAAGAATCCAAAAGGTCTAGATGACCTTTTCTTTTATCAAGGGTGGTCCCTGCTTTCACCTGAGTAGCAGATCCTCCTCCCATACTCTACATGGGCTAGCTCCCACTAGACCAAAGACAGTAGTCGTCACCTTCCAAAGAGAGTGCCCACCATCCAGAATTAGGAAAAACTCTTGCCTGAAAACATAGTCTCTCAAGTATTAGATGAAGATCATATCCCATAATCTCCTTAAAGATACCTTCTAGGTTTGATTCATCTTTATGACTCCCATAGTATCTAATGTAATAATTGACATGTAAAAGACACTCAGTAAATACATGCTAAATACATAGATTGGATAACTGAAGAATCACAGTAAACTTTTTAGTACTTAGAGGCAACAATGATGATACCTTCCATGATTAAAACCAAACCAAACAAAAAAACCACATCATAAAAACAGTAAAAGAGCACAATTCAGTAAGTGAAAAAACTTACTATTTTAATTGAAAAAATGTGAAAGAAAAATATATTCATTGCATTAGTTTTAGTTCCTTGTTATTTTCAAAACCCAAACACACATACAAAAAAAAGAGCATTCATGTAAAAGAAGTTTTATGCAGTAGTTCTATTGACTTTTGTGTCCTGACTGTTCTTGAAAAAAAATGCAGGCACACACCCACATGCAGACACACACACACACTCATAAGTTAAAGCCCATAGATCACAAATGCCATTGAGGTCACCATAGATTAAAGATGCAGCCAGAATCTCTGGCTCCTCTGCTGCCTTCTCATGAAGAAAAATAGTGTTTTTAAATTTTCTTAATCAAGTTACATTTATCATTCTCCTGCTCCCTTTCCTTTCTGTTCTCAATATAATCCTGTCATCTTTAGAGTTGATGTCAATGAACTTGAATTTTTCTTAAGTCAGACTCCCAACTAAGTGAGATAAATGAAATCAATATTCTTCCCTTTACAGGTGAAATGAGTTTAGTAACATATGTAGTACTGTACCTTCCTCTCCTTTTTTCTCCTTTGTACTGCAATCCATCAATGTATTGCTCTTGGCACCTGAATGAACACATCTTAATATGAGATTTCAAGCAACAATTCTTTCTAAATATAATGAAATATTTCAGTCTTTGTTCTTAAAAACCCACTCCTAGATCTATGTTCTTTGTTCCTCCACAAGAATTTACTTGTATTATTCTTATAGGATTCTTAGTATTCACAAGTGATTAGTCAGGCCCTTGAGTTCATGAAATATCTGATTTCTCCATACAAAAGTCTAAATGCTATTCCACTCTCAGGGCTGACTGAAAAAAATAGGACTTTCAGAAAGGGGATTTCATATTCAAGGCCACCATGCTTCATGGTTTTGCTCTGTATCACAAAGCACCTGTTTGCCATTATTCATGAGGCTTCTTCTATTAATTCAAAAATTCCCTCTGCAGTAGTCCTTCTTATAGGAAAAAAGTAACTTTATCAGATTGCTTGGTGATGCACTTTTGAATTATAAAATGCTATGTGATTTTTTTAACCTTTTCAATTCTGTGAATCATTATTATTGACCTATTCTAATTTTACATACTAAGTACATCATATGTTACAACATAGGCTGATTCAAACAGGTAATAAAAGAAGAATTCAGTAAGGAAAATGTTAATTCATGCTTATTAAGAAATAAAAATCATTTTTATTTCCATATACATTCATTTTTTCATACTCTTAAATAATGATAAGGATAGTTTATATTGTCTAGTGTTTGCCATAAGAAAAATATGGAAGACCTATCAGCCAGAAATGCACTACACAATAAATGTATGTATTGGGACTAAGGATTGAAAATATTCTGGATGTTAAATTCATAAATTGGGGGAGACATTAAGAAAATCAAATTAGGGGGCACCTGATTGGCTCAGTTAAGTGTCTGCCTTCAGCTCAGGTCATGATCCCAGGGTCCTGGGATTGAGCCCCATGTTGGGCTCCCCAGTCAGTAAGGGAGTCTGCTTCCCCCTCTCCTCTGCTCCTCCCTCACATTCATGTGCTCTCTCTCAAATAAATATAATTTAAAAAAAAAAAGAAAATCAAATTAGATAAAGAGACAGAGACTACAGAGTCTGTAAATTATTGTTACTATGTGGGTGGTGGAAGCCAAGAACACAGGCGACTTTCAGTCAAATAGAGAAGAGGTCTTGGCTGAGACGAACTTAAATGGCACCATTCCTAGCTACAATTCATTCCCCCAATCCCATGCTCACTCCAACTTTCTAATAATCATATGTGAAAAGCAACAAGCAAAGGAAGTAAATAGTAATTAGTAAGTAGTTGTGAAATCCATGCTCTAACTGGCTTGGAGGGAAGTCTGGAGAGTGGCTTGAGAGGGGTTTGTACCCTGGACAAAGATGCCATCTAAATGGGACAGCTGTGTGAATACCAGAGGATTTTATCAACCCTGATTAAATTAGTGAATTCTTGAGTATCTCAGATCTCTGGTCATCTCTCTATGTTATCAAAGTAGATAAATCTTTACCTACAAATGTTGCTTCACCTGTTGTCTATTACTAATTGGGGGGAATAAAAAGGACTGTGAAATTGCACAGTCCATTCTCCAGGTTTGATGGTTCTGGCGAACTGACCAAGGAGCTAAGGAATGAGATTGCCTATTGTGTGGATTATTTTCCCTGACACTCATGCCACCCAAAAAAGTTTGCACCCAAGGGGATAGGAGAGCATAGCAGGATGACAATAATGAGATTACAATGTCTTCTCAAAAACTTAAAGGGACCAAAACTAACCAACAGCAATAAAACAGTAAAGCAAACTAAGAACCCTCAACACTCCCATTAAGAAAAGAGCACAACCTGGGCACCTGGGTGGCTCAGTTGGTTGGGCGACTGCCTTCGGCTCGGGTCATGATCCTGGAGTGCCTGGATCGAGTCCCGCATCGGGCTCCTTGCTCGGCGGGGAGTCTGCTTCTCCCTCTGACCCTCCTCCCTCTCATGCTCTCTGTCTCTCATTCTCTCTCTCATAAATAAATAAAATCTTAAAAAAAAAAAAGAAAAGAGCACAACCTTTTTTATTATGAACTTTGAAAATTGGAATTTAAAAAAGAGAGACAGAAGACTCAAGGAATTAATTCTATGCAAATACATTTTAAAACCTGGTATAATGGATTATTTTTGAAAAAGATATAAAATATAACTCTTGCCAACTGCTTATAAACATTAGTGTTTATAGATTTTGCTTGCTGGTTGCAACAGCATCAGGAAGTTGGCTTCCACCTCCCTTCTGCCTTCACCATACCTCATAGCCATATCCATTTTCCAGAAAATAATTTAAATCCAGAGTCCTAGCTACAAGGGAGTCAGCCTTCATTGGAGGCTTTCCAATCTCTTCATGTTGAAGAGGAAGCCAATCGATGTGGCTCTAGAGCCAAGCTCTGCTGCCTCCAATGTTTTGGTGCTACTATTAACATTTAAAGAAAACAATTATTATATTATATACATGGTGTCAATTACCTAAATAAAAATACATGTATTATATACATGGTGTCAATTACCTAAATAAAAAATGAGATATTCTACCAATATTAATTTTCAAATATCTGAAAACTAGGGAATACACACAAAAATATAAGAAATATTTATTCATTTTCTCCAGTGTACTAATGGTAGACATAGGCATGCAGTAATATTTTTATTTTTAATTACGTGATATTACTTCCTGGTCTTTTTTTTTTTTTTTTTTTGCTTGGATTTACCTTAAGTCTGAAGCTAGAGAGAGATGCTTCTGGGACACAACATCTTGACCCTATCCTGCAGTAGATATTGGAATTGTGTCAATAATTTTTTACAAGGTAGTAGGCACAGAACCAGATCCCTGCAACAGTCAAGTGGCCCAGTTGCACAGTGGGGCTCTAGAGAATGGTATATATCCTCTTGAAAGCGCTGAGAACTTCCCTGGTAGAATCCCCACTCCGTGCATTGGTATCATGTCACCAATTGCTGCCGCGTGTAACCTGGGGACACCTGAGAACTCATAGCTCTATGCCATCTTCTCTCTCTCACTTCTTAGTTTATTGCACAACTTAAGTTCTATTCTCTCTTCAGTGAAAAAACCTCACAGTCTTTTACTCTGATTATTGGTGTCTTTTTGTCATTCATCCATTTTATTTGGGACAATCATGCAATCTGCAAATGAAGAAATGAGATCTCGTCAGACACTGAAAAGATCCTGAATACAACTGGATTGAATTTTAATACAGTTTTCGGGGGATTTAAAAACAATACTTTCAAACTAATGACATTATTATGAAGAAAATCCTACTTTTATTAAAGTAATAAAGACCACTGAATTAATTTTACAACCCATTTCGAGTCATTTGAAATACTTTACAATATTTAACATTTTGCTCTTCCCAGTATAACTTCATCCTTTTTTTTGCCTCTTTCTCAACTTCAGCCCAACTTTCTAATTTCTAATAGATAAACTTGGTTCCAATTCTTGCTCTTTTTTCCTTCTATAACCCAGATAAAATAAGGGCCTGTGTGGGTTGGAACTAGTTATGCATGATCTCACAGCAATTGTTAAATGAAGTCTATCTCTCTTAGGGGGACTTAATAATTCAACAGTTATTTCTCCAGATTACCAACCTGAGGGTATGAACAGATTGTGCGAAGAAGGAAAAACTGCATTAATTCTTTGAAATAAGCCTTCCAGCTTCCCCAGAATCAAAATGGAAAGAAAATAACCTGAATTTTCTCCCACTACCGACTTCATCTTGTTGCTGTATGACAGTAATGTTTCTGGTTGGCTGACTGCCCACATCTCTCCCAAAGAATTCTTACAGCATTTCAGCAACTTGTTCACTATTGCCGCTGCTACCAAACAATTACAACTGTAGCCACTGAGGGTTACTCAACCCAAAGATCTCTTCCACCCTGAAGAGGAAACTGGGTGCCAAGTAACAGCCATGAACAGCAGGTTAAATCCTTAGGTCAGGTACAGAATGGGAGGCACATAGTTTCTCTTGGTCTACTATCTCTCCAGATGCCAAGAGAACAGGTAGGAAAATGAGGATCTTCCTAGATGCTAGAAAATAACAATAAATACCCTCCCTATGTACACGAATTAAGAAAGCATTCAATCCCTGTACAGTCTTGATTCTTTTTCCAAAATGACGTATATATAGACAGGAATTTTTAGCCTTTTAGGAAGAATAATTGCATTGTATTATGGGTCACTTGTTATGTAGTATACATTGACCTGAGTATTACCAGATATTTATAAGGAATATAGAATGATTTCCTTCAGAAAAATCAGACCACACACACACACACCACACACACACACACACACACACACAATAACCAATTATATGTCAGTAGTGCCCAAAGCATAAACTGGGCCGACACTTTTTATAATCAGCTTTCACAACTCTGTAACTAAACTGTTAATAGTTGATGTGGTACCTTATGGACAACATAGATTCTCTAACAAATCCTTTCCATTTTAGGCTACCACCCATTTCTTACTTTTTCCCTCTGAATGCTTTCCTCTAAAAGAGTACTGGCTGTTTCTTTTTCCTAAGCATCCACTCACTGCTCAGCCCACACCAATCTGCTCTCTGCCTCCATTATTCCACCACTGACCTCCACACCACTCCCTCCACCAGGCATATTTTAGTCCTCATCTTATTGGGCTCTTCATTAGCATTTGTCACCCCTTCTTCCTTCTTAATCATTGTTTTGTCTGCATACATGTCACTTCACTCCTGTTTTCTCTCCTTTCTGGCGACTTCGCCTTAGTCCCCATTATCACATCTTCATCTGCCAGCTGAACTCTAAATCCGAAATTGAATTTGAGACTCTTTTCTCATTCTACACGATTTCCCTAGGAGACCTCATCTACACCCTTTCCTTAAACTTCTATTGTCCTCTAAAATGCCATAACCAACCAATAAATATCTCCTACTCTGAATGTCCTCTGAAATCCTGGCCCATATATTCAACTGGACATCTTTGTTTGGATATCTCAAAGTCTCAGCAGATTTTTAGTGGGTGAATGGTGTTGGCCTGTATCTCCCAAACCTTCCTCAGAGGTAGACTGTCTATAGTAGTATATGCCAACAACCCCCTGCTCCTCTGAGCCTGAGGAAGTGTCAAAGAGTGAACCCCCTCAGGGAACCTTTTTTCCTCCTCAAGGGCTCAACTACCAACCTTTATTTTCTCTAAACCACAAGATGAAGAGTCTTGGTTCACTTTCTTGATCTTTTCTTTCAGTCTTATGTATATGGCCAGTGTAGATACTGAGTTTAAAAACTGAATGCTATTTTGATCTATATTACACATGCCTCCTATCTACCATTCTCACTCTTTAGAACTACTCTGGCTTTCCCTTCCATCCTGCCCTTAAGAAAAAAAGTGCCTAACCTCTCTGCACTGTTCACTAAAAAGTTTTACCAAAACGTTTGCGCTCAAGCATAATGGTGGCATTAAAAGTTCTGTCAGATATACTACAATTGCAAAGAATGCCATGGTATAATCTCCATAACTATCAGTAAAAGTTTGTTTCTGACTGTATTCCTTCAATATTTATATATTTGTACTTACTTCTTGGTTAATTATATCCATGTACTAACATACTGTATTATAGATTAAAAACACAAAAATACACATTTTTCAATGAGTTAGATTAAATAACAGCATTTTAAAATAATTTTATTATGTGTTTTTAAAATTTCTAACAATACAGTAAGAATTTTGCTCTCAATAGAATGTTATTGATAATTTTCACTGAAGTAAGGCTATTGACTCTGCTTAATTATTTTTTGAAAATTTTGTTTTAATATTTAATGACATAACAGTATGAATGACTATTCCTATGCTCATGTTATTTCAATATTTGATTTAATAACTTCCATAGATGAACAATATATTCTTATAAATATACATAAAATCAAATGAAAGGAGCTCTTCATGTGCTGAACTTACTAAATCATGACATTTTTTAATTCCATCCACAAATCATGCAATAGTTTTTTAATTGTCTAATATATATCCCATATTAACAACAATAACAAAAAGCCCTAAAGCAAAACATTATTTCCCTTTGAGATAGGAAACAAAATGAAGACACCTATGTCCAATCTTTTTCAACATTTTATTAGCAATTTAATTAGTATAATAATACAAAAACAGCAACAGCAGCAAAGAGACACGATGAATGGAAAAGAAGAGACACAACTGGCCCTATTCACAAGTGACATGATTGATATGATTATGTATACAGAAAATGTAATAGATTCTATCTTCAGTGTCTATCATCTTACTTTTTTTTCTTTCCCTCTTATGGGGGGGAAAGGAAAAAAGCCACTGTATCATTTGGAGTTCCTCAGATAAACAAAACCAACTAAAACCCATGGCTTAAAAAAATTGGGGGGGGGCGGGGGCAGCAAGTTTGAATACATAGGCAGGCCAGAAGGCTGGAAGCTTAGGCAAGAGTTGTTGTTACAGTTTTGAAGCAGAATTCCTTCTTTTCCTAGAAACCTCAGATTTTGTTCTTAAGGCCTTCAACTGATTGGATGAGGCCCATCCATATCATTGCTAGAACTCTCCTTTCCTTAAGTCAACTAACTGTAAATGTTAATTACATCTGCAAAATACTTTCACAGCAACATCTAGCTAGTGTTTGACCACACAACTAGGCATCATAGCCTACCTAAGTTGACATATACAATTAAAAATCACATTTACCAAATGCTTTTTTTACAAAGTCAGTATGACACTGATACCAAAATCTGACCAAAATGTCACTATAAAAACAAGGCCATTATTTTAAATATGTTGCAAAAATCCATCAGAAGAACAACACATGGCCACAAGTGGAGTTAACTCCAAAATACAAATAATCCCCAACTTACAATGGTTCAACTTATAGTTTTTCAACTTTATGATGGTGCAAAAGTCTTTTCCTGGGCTACCAATAAGATACTCTCTCGTGATGCTGGACAGCAGCAAGAAGATGAAGCTCTCGGTCAGCCCCGCAGTCTTGACGGTAAACAACCGATACACCTATAACCTTTTATATTCACACAACCACTCTGTTTTTCACTTTTGGTAGAGTATTCAATAAATTATAAGAGATATCCACACTTTATTATAAAATAGGCTTTGTGTTAGATGATTTTGCCTAACTTTAGGCCAATGTAAATGTTCTGAGCACATTTACAGTAAGCTAGGCTAAGCTATGATATCAAGTTAGGTGTAGTAAATGCATTTTTGACTTAACAATATTTCCAACTTACAATGAATTAATCAGGAGGTAACCATATCGTGAATCAAGGAAGACCTGTATATGGATAGTTTAACATTAGAATATGTCCTAATATAATTGATAATAACTGCTTACACCATTAATACTTAACACTGCCCTAAACTACCCAATGCAATTAGACAATAGAAATAAGAGATCAAAAACTGAGAGGAAAAAACAGACCTTAGTGGCATATGACATATGTCTAGAATAACAAGAGAATCAAATCTTATAAAGTATTAGAATAAAAACAAATTACTGTGGCTGATTACAAAAAGCAGTGTGATGAAAGAAAAGATACCATGTACAAAACAACAAAAAGGAGACACTTGGGAGTAAATTAAAAATGGATAAAGGGGGGGGGGGGTGCCTGGATGGCTCAGTTAGTTAAGTGTCTAACTCTTGATTTCAGCTCAGATCTTGATCTCAGGGTCATGAGTTCAAGCGCTGCATGGAGCCTACTTTAAAAAAAGTACCACCCCACAAAATATGCATTAGGGGCATCTAGAAGACTCAGTTGGTTAAGCGTCTGACTCTTGATTTCAGCTCAGGTCATGATCTTGGGGTGGTGAGATGGAGCCCTGCCTAAGGCTCCATGACAAACATGGGGCCTGCTTGGGATTTCTCCCCCGCTGCCCCTCTGCCCCACACTGCTCACATGTATGCAAGTGCACTATCCCTAAAAAAAATAAAGGATAAAATCTAGATGAAAATTAAATTCTACTGAAGAATTCAGCAAATGAAATAAAAATTGTTATACTTGTTTACATTTAAGGTGTCTTCTTCCCCCTTCCACCCAAAACTACCTAAAATTGATCTGTATTCATGGCCAAGAATTAGAAATGGGAAGACCATGTTCTGATAAAGGGAGGTATGTATGTGGTAACACACATGAACATAAAATGTCACGAGAAAGATTTGAGCTTCACAGTTTATAATTAGCTTTCTTAACAAGGATAGTAAATATTGTCATAATTTGAATTCAAGTTGTTTTCTTAACCTTTTAAATTGAAATCTGTTATCACAACTCATGACCCAAAAGCACTGGGGTTGCTTTTTTTAAACATTATTTTAAGCCAAATGTTACAGACTTTAAAATAGGGGCGCCTGGGTGGCTCAGTCGTTAAGCGTCTGCCTTCGGCTCAGGTCATGATCCCAGGGTCCTGGGATCGAGCCCCACGTCAGGCTCTCTGCTCAGCGGGAAGCCTGCTTCACCCTCTCCCACTCACCCTGCATTTGTTCCCTCTCTCTCTGACTCTCTCTGTCAAATAAATAAATAAAATCTTTAATAAAAAAATTAAATTAAAAAAAATAACCCTAGAAATAGGGTGGCTTGGTATTACTAGGAATATCAAAGAACATAGAGAAAAGATGGATAGCAGCCGAAAAGTCCTAGATATAGCAAACATAACCAGTATGAGAAAAGTTAAGTGGTCATGAAAAAAATGTTAAATAAAAAAACTTTGGACAAATGAAGGATATTAGATTTCCTATCAATTCTAGATAGGAGAAAGAGAAATTTAATTTGGGAAAATGAGATATGTGGCTCTTCTTCCTGACCGTAAGTATAATGAAAAACTATTCTTTTTTTAAAAAATTTTATTTATTTATTTATTTATTTATTTATTTATTTATTTATTTATTT